>NC_059203.1:32841327-33083827 GCF_020615455.1 Coregonus clupeaformis | reverse complement strand
TTGGCCATTGGGTTTTTTAAAGTGGTAAATTGTTGAGGAAAAGCAGAGGACATGCACAATGACGTAGCATGCTGCTGCCACTCACTGAGGCAGTGTGGCTCGGCAGGCTAACGGCTAACGCCACTGTGAGTTGGTTGGATGAAATCAATTAGTTAGTGATACCCTCCCCATTCTTAGTCCATATCCAGGAATTCCCAAAACAATCATTCACCAAATACTAGATAACAGTAATGGGCATTTGTGTTAATACATTTTGACAGCTATATGCTTCCATATATCTGGGGGAAAAGCTGCTATCTGTCAGTGATGACCACTCCCCATATGTGACCTTGCACATAGGACCTACAGTGGGGGGAAAAAGTATTTAGTCAGCCACCAATTGTGCAAGTTCTCCCACTTAAAAAGATGAGAGAGGCCTCTAATTTTCATCATTGGTGCACGTCAACTATGACAGACAAATTGAGAAAAAAATATCCAGAAAATCACATTGTAGGATTTTTTAAATAAATTTATTTTCAAATTATGGTGGAAAATAAGTATTTGGTCACCTACAAACAAGCAAGATTTCTGGCTCTCACAGACCTGTAACTTCTTCTTTAAGAGGCTCCTCTGTCCTCCACTCGTTACCTGTATTAATGGCACCTGTTTGAACTTGTTATCAGTATAAAAGACACCTGTCCACAACCTCAAACAGTCACACTCCAAACTCCACTATGGCCAAGACCAAAGAGCTGTCAAAGGACACCAGAAACAAAATTGTAGACCTGCACCAGGCTGGGAAGACTGAATCTGCAATAGGTAAGCAGCTTGGTTTGAAGAAATCAACTGTGGGAGCAATTATTAGGAAATGGAAGACATACAAGACCACTGATAATCTCCCTCGATCTGGGGCTCCACGCAAGATCTCACCCCGTGGGGTCAAAATGATCACAAGAACGGTGAGCAAAAATCCCAGAACCACACGGGGGGGCCTAGTGAATGACCTGCAGAGAGCTGGGACCAAAGTAACAAAGCCTACCATCAGAAACACACTACGCCGCCAGGGACTCAAATCCTGCAGTGCCAGACGTGTCCCCCTGCTTAAGCCAGTACATGTCCAGGCCCGTCTGAAGTTTGCTAGAGTGCATTTGGATGATCCAGAAGAGGATTGGGAGAATGTCATATGGTCAGATGAAACCAAAATATAACTTTTTGGTAAAAACTCAACTCGTCGTGTTGCATCCAAAGAACACCATACCTACTGTGAAGCATGGGGTGGAAACATCATGCTTTGGGGCTGTTTTTCTGAAAAGGGACCAGGACGACTGATCCGTGTAAAGGAAAGAATGAATGGGGCCATGTATCGTGAGATTTTGAGTGAAAACCTCCTTCCATCAGCAAGGGCATTGAAGATGAAACGTGGCTGGGTCTTTCAGCATGACAATGATCCCAAACACACTGCCCAGGCAACGAAGGAGTGGCTTCGTAAGAAGCATTTCAAGGTCCTGGAGTGGCTTAGCCAGTCTCCAGATCTCAACCCCATAGAAAATCTTTGGAGGGAGTTGAAAGTCTGTGTTGCCCAGCGACAGCCCCAAAACATCACTGCTCTAGAGGAGATCTGCATGGAGGAATGGGCCAAAATACCAGCAACAGTGTGTGAAAACCTTGTGAAGACTTACAGAAAACGTTTGACCTGTGTCATTGCCAACAAAGGGTATATAACAAAGTATTGAGAAACTTTTGTTATTGACCAAATACTTATTTTACACCATAATTTGCAAATAAATTCATAAAAAATCCTACAATGTGATTTTCTGGATTTGTTTCTCTCATTTTGTCTGTCATAGTTGACGTGTACCTATGATGAAAATTACAGGCCTCTCTCATCTTTTTAAGTGGGAGAACTTGCACAATTGGTGGCTGACTAAATACTTTTTTCCCCACTGTATCTGATGCCAAATCCACATTATGCCCAATGATACCCTAACAGGACTATCTGACACCACATCCACATTATGCCCACTGATACCCTTAACAGGAGGCCAGAGACTATAGAGGCAGGCGTGAGGCAATTGACAAGAAAAAGTAGTCCCACGGGAAAGACTCCCATTGACTCCCTCTCTTCTCTTCCCTCTGCTTCATTTCAGTCTTCCTCCTCTTTTCCTTCTTATCTACATCACTGGCTCCTAGCCGATAACGGCCGGGAATATGGTGAATGTGAGCGGCCGGGGGGGAGAAAGAGTGGGAACGGATAGAATGAGTCTCCTGAATGTATGACTACATAATAAAAAGGCATCTGAAAACTATCTATAGACATGACAGTGACGTTGCCAAAAACAATTATAATGTATAAAAATAGCTATGTTCATATTTCTCCCCTCTACATATAGAGGACTAATTTCATGCTAATAAAACATGACCAATAAGAAAACCAAATGACCAATCAGCAAAATGAATGAATCAATTAGTTAGTGATATTATTTTACCACAGCAGCAGAGTTGATAGGATGAAAGTGTTATAAAAAATATTATATACATTGTTTTTATTTATTTTTGCTGTGGCCTACATTTTTATCTGTTCTCCAACTTTGTTGATGGGAGGGGCAGCCATTCTGCTCTGAAATCACCTATTTGGCCTGTGAGGATGTTTATGACAAGGATGAGGGTAGAAAACAAAATGGCCGCTGATGATGAAGATAAACTATGAGAAAGAGAAAAGATTGGACCATTGTCAAAACAGCCAGTCAGTCCCCAGACCCCTCTCTATGGACGACAGAAGAGCTTCAAAGACAGCTGAGTCTGTTTCTGAACACACACACCCACACAATGTGCTGTACGCACGCACGCACACACACACAACTAACTAGATCAAGGCAGAGATTGGTGCGGAAAGAAATCAAAGAAAGAGTCCAGGGATTTCTGTTACATCAATAGGGACATCATTCTTCCATATTTTATTTGGTCTGCATTAAAATACAGACCGAAAGATTGAAACAGATGAGAGACAGATAGAGGAAACGGGTGCTGTTTGGACTGTGTATGGTGGGAACAGATTTGAACCGGCTTTGGCACTTTTAATGGTCCAACCTGAGGTTATTTTCACTCAATTTATGACATGTTCATTTACAAGGCACCACCTTTGAAACAACTTTTTACCATGACATTTGTCTTTGATTTTCCTGTGACCCCTGCCTAGGGTTGCAAAGCTACCAGTAATTTACCAAAGTTACAGGAATCTTCGATAATATTGGTATTTAACAGGTAATCTATGGCAATTTATGGTAATTTTGGTCATTTACATTTACATTTACATTTTAGTCATTTAGCAGACGCTCTTATCCAGAGCGACTTACAGTTAGTAATTTATACTTGAATAACTTAAAAATATATATATTTATATGTAGTATTCATTTATTTTTATATCTGTGTCCATATTGTCCATGAGTTTATATTTGATAGATCAAATCAAATTAAATCGTATTTGTCACATGGCAAATGTGTGAGTGTGTGGGTAGAGTCCAGTGAGTGTGCATAGAGGCAAAGCAATAAAAAAAGGGGGTCAATGCAAATAGTCTGAGTAGCCATTTGACTAGTGCCTTGTGGTTGGAGGCCAAGCAGTTGCCATACCAAGCGGTGATGCAGCCAGTCAATATGCTCTCAATGGTGCAGCTGTATAACATTTTGAGGATCTGAGGCCCCATATATGGAGGTAAAATAATTACAAAAGTGTACAAGCATGTAATGTATGATTTGCACATGTAAAATATGAGTTGCACCTGTTTAATCAGTTTTGTAGTTGCAAAAAATATTAGCAAACATGTAACTTCTTTTGAAAATATACAACAACACTCGCAAGCACGTAATGTGATGTGTGAATAAATACAACAATTGCAAATATGTAACTTGATATGTGAACAAATTCAATAAGATTTGCAAGCATGCAACTCAATCTGAAAACTCATATACTAAACTTGCAACTAGACATTTGCCAGTGTCGAACAGTGGCATGTATTCATGGATGCCAAGGGAAGGCAGGCTTCCCCAAAAATTAAGCAAGAAAAATAAAAATTATATTTAGTCTCCCTGTGTTTAATAATTTTCCTTCAATTCGCAAGAGGCTGAAAGTATCTCACCGGAGAAAGCATCAAAGCGAGCAAAACAGCGCCGTTCTGTCTCTGTATGTGTAGGCCATCTATCTGATAAAAAACACTATGACACTATTGTCGCCCAGAGCATTGAATGCAAGGGAAGCCAGCGAGCATTTGCCTCCCTTGATAAAAAAAAGTATAAAATAATAGCCAATCAGCGTTGAGCTAAACTGAGTGATCTCAACTGTGAATGGTCCTGGCACACCAAAACAAAGTGTCAAGGGAAAGCAGTTTGGATTTGGCTTCACTAAAATCACATCACTTCGAGAGCAATACGTAATTGACAGAAACAACTTGAATTGTTGCATCTCGTTGTGTTGTTGTCCTCTGGTGTCTAGCTAGTTAGCTAAAATTGGCCCTGTCCTAAATTAGCCTGGATGGAGATAGGGATTTGGACTTGTGGTTTTACTTAATTTTCCATACTGGCCAATGATTATAACGGCGATTCTGATCCAACCATAAATTCATACATTACGTAGATGTAGAAGGCTGATGTTAACTAGCTAACGTTGCCCATGAATGGAAGTTAGGCTAGCGAGCAAGCATTTTACCCAGGTAGCCTAGGACAACAAAATATAAAAGTGTGTACTGTATGACAGAGTCACAGACTGTTTCGTCAACATGAAAGAGAGGAGGATGGCATTGACGTTTCTCGACAAGAAGGATGAGTCAACATGTTTTTTCTACTTGCACACACACACACACATAAATCAGAACCATGGACAGACACATCATATTTAGCTTACGTTGATTCGACTAAATTGTTTTTGGTTGTCACTGTATTAGACTAAGCATAGGTGATTTGATGATGTTGAAATGTTGAAGTTGAACTGGTGCTACAATAGTGGAGGCAGCTCCTGTTTTCTTTGCGACTTGAAGTAACTCTGTGGATCTAAATCAATAGTTGTTTCGTAGTCCGAAAATGTCAGAAACATTAACTTACTTGACCATGTTGTAGGTCATGTAAATGTTTGTTACATGCAATATGCTTTATGGACTTCACAGGACAGAGGTTAATCTCTGGTTTTGTGATGAAACAAAGGTGTGGTGTAATTTATTCTGCCACTGTGTCTTCTTATTGTCTCGGCCTTAGGCCTCTATATCACTGTGGCAAGGCATATGAACTAACAGGTTATAGAGCAAACAACGCAATTATTACAACACAAATCAAATCAAATTGTATTTGTCACATGCGCTGAATACAACAGGTGTAGACCTTACAGTGAAATGTTTACTTACTAGACCTTAACCAACAATGCAGTTCAAGAAATAGAGTTAAGAAAATATTTACTAAATAAACTAAAGTAAAAAATTAAATAAAAAGTAACACAATAAAATAACAGTAATGAGGCTATATACAGGGGTACCAGTACCGAGTCAATGTGCGGGGGTACAGGTTAGTCAAGGTAATTTGTACATGTAGGTAGGGGTAAAGTGGGAAAGCATAGATAATAAACAGCGAGTAACAGCAGTGTAAAAACAAAGGGGGGGTTAATTTTTCAGCAGTCTTAACGCTTGGAGGTAGAAGTTAAGGAGCCTTTTAGACCTAGACTTGGCACTCCGTTACCGCTTTCCGTGCGGTAGCAGAGAGAAAAGTCTATGACTTGGGTGACTGGAGTCTTTGACAATTTTTTGGGCCTTTCTCTGACACCGCCTAGTATATAGGTCCTGGATGGCAGGAAGCTTGGCCCTCTGTAGCGCCTTACGGTCGGATGCCGAGCAGTTGCCATAACAGGCAGTGATGCAACCGGTCAGGATGCTCTCGATGGTGCAGCTGTAGAACTTGTTGAGGATCTGGGGAGCCACGCCAAATATTTTCAGTCTCCTGAGGGAGAAAAGGTGTTGTCATGCCCTCTTCACAATTGTCTTGGTGTGTTTGGACCATAATAGTTTGTTAGTGATGTGGACACCAACGAACTTGAAACTCTCGACCCGCTCCAGTACAGCTCCATTTATTTGAATGGGGGCGTGTTCGGCCCTCCTTTTCCTGTAGTCCACGATCAGCTCATTTGTCTTGATCACGTTGAGGGAGAGGTTGTTGTCCTGGCACCACATGGCCAGGTCTCTGACTTCCTCCCTATAGGCTGTCTCATCGTTGTCGGTGATCAGGCCTACCACTGTTGTGTCGTCAGCAAACTTAATGATGGTGTTGGAGTCATGCTTGGCCACGCAATCGTGGGTGAACAGGGAGCACAGGAGGGGACAGAGCACGCACTCCTGAGGGGCCCCCGTGTTGAGGATCAGCGTGGCAGACGTGTTGTTGCCTACACTTACCACCTGGGGGCGGCCCGTCAGGAAGTCCAGGATCCAGTTGCAGAGGGAGGTGTTTAGTCTCAGGGTCCTTAGCTTAGTGATGAGCTTTGTGGGCACTATGGTGTTGTCAATTAACAAAATTCTCACATAGGTGTTCCTTTTGTCCAGGTGTGAAAGGTTAGTGTGGAGTGCGATTGAAATTGCGTCATCTGTGGATCTGTTGGGGCGGTATGCGAATTGGAGTGGGTCTAGGGCTTCCGGGATGATGGTGTGAGCCACGACCAGCATTTCAAAGCACTTCATGGCTACCGATGTGAGTGCGACGGGATAGTAGTCATTTAGGCAGGTTACCTTCACTTTCTTGGGCACAGGGACTATTGTGGTCTGCTTGAAACATGTAGGTATTACAGACTCGGTCAGGGAGAGGTTTAAATTGTCAGTGAATACACTTGCCAGTCGGTCAGCGCATGCTCTGAGTACACGTCCTGGTAATCCATCTGGCCCCGCGGCCTTGTGAATGTTGACCTGTTTAAAGGTCTTGCTCACATCAGCTACGGAGAGCGTGATAATGCAGTCGTCCGGAACAGCTGGTGCTCTCATGCATGCTTCAGTGTTGCTTGCCTCGAAGCGAGCGTGTAAAAGGCATTTAGCTCGTCTGGTAGGCTCACGTCACTGGGCAGCTCGCGGACGGGTTTCCCTTTGTAGTCCATAATAGTTTGCAAGCTCTGCCACATCCGAAGAGCGTCAGAGCCGGTGTAGTAGGATTCAATCTTAGTCCTGTATTGACGCTTTGCCTGTTTGATGGTTCGTCTGAGGGCATAGCAGGGTTTTTATAAGCGTCCGGATTAGTGTCCCACACCTTGAAAGCAGCAGCTCTAGCCTTTAGCTCGGTGTGGATGTTGCCTGTAATCCATGGCTTCTGGTTGGAGTATGTACGTACATTCACTGTGGGGACGATGCGCTTATTGATGAAGCCGGTGACTGAGTTGGTATACTCCTCAATGCCATTGGATGAATCCCAGAACATATTCCAGTCTGTGCTATCAAAACAGTCCTGTAGCGTAGCATCCGCGTCATCTGACCACTTCCGTATTGAGCGAGTCACTGGTACTTTCTGCTTTAGTTTTTGCTTGTAAGCAGGAATGAGGAGGATAGAATTATAGACAGATTTGCCAAATGGAGGGCAAGGGAGAGCTTTGTATGCGTCTCTGTGTGTGCAGTAAAGGTGGTCTAGAGTTTTTTCCCCTCTGGTTGCACATGCTGGTAGAAATGAGGTAAAACAGATTTAAGTTTGCCTGCATTAAAGTCCCCAGCCAATAGGAGCACCGCTTCTGGATGAGCATTTTCTTGTTTGCTTATGGCCTTATAAAGCTTGTTGAGTGCGGTCTTAGTGCCACCATCGGTTTGTGGTGGTAAATAGACGGCTACGAAAAATATAGATGAAAAGTCTCTTGGTAGATAGTGTGGTCTACAGCTTATCATGAGGTACTGTACCTCAGGCGAGCAATACCTCGAGACTTCCTTAATATTAGACATTGCACACCAGCTGTTATTAACAAATAGACACACACCCCCACCCCTCGTCTTACCAGACGTAGCTGTTCTGTCCTGCCGATGCACGGTAAACCCAGCCAAATGTATATTATCCGTGTCATCTTTCAGCCACGACTCAGTGAAACATAAGATATTACAGTTTTTAATATCCCATTGGTAGGATAGTCTCGAACAGAGATCATCCAGTTTATTTTCCAGTGATTGCACATTGGCCAATAGAACAGATGGTAGAGGCGGGTTACACACTCACCGATGAATTCTAACAAGGCACACCGATCTCCGCCCCCTGTTTTCACATCTTTTCTTCACGCGAATGACCGGGATTAGTGACTAACCTGTGACTAACCTGTGCCAAATGTGTTGTAGTAAAAAAAAAAATATGTTAAAACTGCTCTGCATGGAAGCAGTAGAGAACAACATGACAGCTCTGGTGGCTTTTTCTTCCGACCAGGTGAGGTGTGGTCATTCTGGAACGTACTTTCAAACAGGGGGCCAGGGTTCCGTCTTTGAAGCAGGCTTTCCACTGTGCTAAATATGGATCAAATTTGTTGAAGTTACTAAATTATATTCACAGAATTTGAAAGCTACAGCAAGGCATGGTGAGGAAAATTAAATAATTAAAAATAGTGTTTCCACATAGCACAACTGCTACAGAGCTGCCTTCTGGCTAGTCCGTATCTAGTAACAGAGCAGTAGATACAATACATGGCCAAAAGTTGAACATCTCATTCCACAATCATGGGCATTAATATGGAGTTGGTCCCCCCTTTGCTGCTATAACAGCCTCCACTCTTCTGGGAAGGTTTTCAACTAGAGGGTGGAACATTGCAGCGGGGACTTGCTTCCATTCAGCCACAAGAGCATTAGTGAGGTCAGGCACTGATGTTGGGCGATTAGGCATTGCTCGCAGTCGGTATTCCAATTCACCAAAGGTGTTCGATGGGGTTGAGGTCAGGGCTCTGTGCAGGCCTGTCAAGTTCTTCCACACCGATCTCGACAAACCATTTTTGTATGGACCTCGCTTTGTGCACGGGGGCATTGTCATGGTGAAATAGGAAAGGGCCTTCCCCAAACGTTGTGGCACCAGTTTCAATATATTACAAACTTCCAATTATGTTTGTTTGTCAACTATCTCTCCTGGTCAATTAAGTTTACATGCATAATTAATACACATCCAAGGTTGACGAGTGCTAATTTCACTAAACATTTTTAAAAGGGTAGTGGACATGTACAGATCATAGTCTAGCCCAAAATTGAGACTTTTTCATTATGTACAAAGTAACAATACAAAACATGCATCATCTTAGCAAACATTTAAAAAGGCAGCATAAAACAATCAAAGTGACTTGTGGCTGAATATATATTTAATAAACATTTAAAAAACAGTTAAAACTGTTAAAACTTTTTGGGCGACCCAACCAAATTCACATAGGAATTGAGAGTTATAGATGTATCATTCTAATTGAAAGCATGTCTAAGAAGTGGTAGATATGTTCTATGTGTGCTATTTCTATGCTTCCCGTTCTTAAGATTCGGTTTTGCGTCTTTTACTTTCGGTTTTGTACCACGGCTTCAAACAGCTGAAAATATAATATTTTTGCTTATGGAAATATATTTCAGATCAGTTTAGATGGTACAATGATTCTCTACACTATATTAGCTTATTTTGTCACATAAACTGAAATTAGGCAAACGATTAGAGTTTTAGCAACCAGGAAATGGCGGAGCGATTTTAAACAACTTTAAAACAATACAGTATTATATTAAATATCATATAAACATTACAATATAATACATAATTTAAACAATACAATATAAACCCGTTAAATTACTCACATCCAGCATAAGAAAACTTTTAAAAATGTATTCTATATTTATTTTAGAAGATGCAACAATTGTTCATTGGATGATGTGGTGAAGGTGTGGTAGAGAGAAGTTGTCTGTTTTCCTTCCCCTCCTTCATCCGTGGTGCTCGTGGGAGCATGCCTAAGATCACACATTACACAAGGGTCCATATTCACAAAGCATCCAATGCTGCTTTTTCGACTGTAACATCAGTGTTACACTAGTGTATACACCCTTATGTTATACTAGGGAAATTGTTTCCATAGCTAGGGCTGACAGTGAGGACTTGTGAAGAGCAGAATCAACATCCTCTACATAATCAAAACTGTTGCTTTGTGAGAAGATGTTAAAGTCCACAGTTAGCCATTGTTATGTAAATGACAGCTGAAAAGAACCAGTTGCCTGGCTTTGGCGTCAAGTGAAAGCAGGTCCGCCGGAGCCATGGCCCAGTGAGACATGGGTGCCGGCCCGCGTTGACGGAAACACAAAAGTCTGAGTCTTTTGGGTAAAACACAGGGCCAGCCAGGAAGGAACTTACCCAACTACTCTGAGGTAGTGGTTGTGTGGCTAGCAGAGGTGTGTTTAGCAAATCTGAAAGAGAGGCACAACATTATTTGAATGCGAATTCAGTCCACTTGACAATTCAAACAGAATTGAGCATTCTTCATGATGATGATTTGTACAACTTGAGACAGATAGCGATACAGTACAAATATATTAAAACATAATATGGAATGTAACACAGATACAGATTATGTGCATGTGGTGGTTTCACATAATAAAAGAACTACAGGTAGCTAGCTCTAGCCATGCTTTTTCTGAAAATGGTTATCTGATATTATAGCTAGCTAGTTGATGTTCTAGCTAGCTCACCCAAAGCAGGCTTTTCTCCTCATCGCTGGTCTGCAGATGATTGACTACATGATCATGTTGTTGTGGCTGTAACATTTAACGGACACCAGAACAACAACTAGCTAGCTAGCTATATCAGATAGACATTTTTAGGAAAAGCAGCTCATATAGCAAACATATAAAATTATAAAGATAAAAAGGTGAGATCTCTCAGATTCTATCTCTGTAGCAGTTAGCACTCATCAAGTCTGGGCACTGAATCAGCCAGATGAAGCAACTGCACATCTAATCTTCTTCCCCATCCCCTCTTGTCTTGATTCTACAGGGCCTGTTCTCTTCAAAACATTATTAGCAAGCCAGCTAACATTAGCCAACTTGAGCAGAGATCTCAGCTTGCTAGCTAGCAAAGCCAACCAACTACACACCAAATATACAAAGAGCAAACAATTAATTTCTAACCTAATGTTAGTCTCAACCAAATGACAAGTACATAGCTAGACGCATTGCCAACAAATTTGATCCATATTTAGCACAGTGGAAAGCGTATGAAACTTGAAAATGCATTCCAGAATGACAACACCTCACCTGATTGGTCGGAAGAAAAAGCCCTGTCAACCAGAGCTCGTGTTGTTCTCTGTTGCTTCCTTGCAGAATTTTCTTTACAACTACAAAACTTTTGGCCGAGGTTAGTCTCTAATTGTGAGCAAACAGATTCGACATCTGCAAATTTAGTTTTGATTCACAGAAGAAGATTCACCAGTAGCAAGTTTAGTAAAAGAGTTGCATTCATTCTCAAATTGAGTTGCATGCCTGCAAATCTTATTGAATTTATTCACATATCAAGTTACATGTTTGCAAGTGTTGTTGTATTTATTCACACATCACGTTATGTGCTTGGAAGTGTTGTTGCATTTATTCGCAAAATAACTACAAAACTGATTATACAGGGGCAACTGATATTTTAGATGTGCAAATCATACTTTACATGCTTGTACACTTAATTCACAGTTTTACCTCAATACCCAGGCCAAATTTTTTCAGCCTCCTGAGGGGGAAGAGGCGTTGTCGTGCCCTCTTCGCGACTGTCTTGGTGTGTTTGGACCATGATAGGTCCTTAGTGATGTGGACACCGAGGAACATGAAGCTATCGACTTGCTCCTCTACAGCCCCATCGATGTGAATGGGGGCGTGCTGGCCCGCCATTTCCTTTAGTCCACGATCAGTATAGAAATATTTTATGTATCATTAAGGCAAATGTAGGGAGATGCTAAAGGTAAAATATAATAAACATGTTTGATATTTTATAATACAGATGCATGCTTAAATAAGGAATATAGCCATGTAGTATATAACTGTGTTTTAAATGAATGTATGTGCTTTTTCACAAAAGCTCTCAACCTATAACCTATATACTTATTATGGACACAGTATGCTTTACATTAGTTCTTTTTTAAGAAGGGGCCTGAGCCACGCAGCCAATAGAATGATAAGATGAGAGGCTTCATATAGAAAAAAGCATTTATGACCTTCTGGAGTGGACATTGTGTGACAGCTGGATGTTGAAAAAGAAGGGTGGTGCAGAACTAAAATAAGTTAGGAATTTGCCATAAGGGGGTAACTGTATATGCCATGTAAGCATGTTTGTGCATTTGTGTGTGTATAAAAGGGAGCGCTAAGCCAAAGAGAGACAGTCGTTCCATGGAACTGCTCGGCTTTTGTTATTAGATAATAAAAGTCTAATTTTTGGATTCACAAGCTCCAGTTTCTTGAGAGATATTTTTAAGTTAACTACTTTGAGTCAAATATTTCTACGACATAAATGGCGAGCGTTGCCAGGAGTTGAAAACAGGGACCAGAGACGGTGTACATCTGCGGTTGTGAAACGGCTTTGACGGACCATACAAACAAAAGCGGACGCTTTTAAAAAAGGTAAGCCAAGTTCTTACTTATATAGTATAAAGTTTGTGTGGTTCGATCCGGGGCCCGGCCTCTGCTGTAGAATACCAAGTAGGTCTCTCCAAATTTAAGAACCAGAAAATTAGAGACTGGGAGCTTTTGAATTTAAAATGCATGTTAAAATGATGAAAAGCCTCGAGGGTTGCAATAAGTAGAAAATAGTTTAAGTAGATCTGCTCGGTAGGTGGATGGTCTGCTTGGGTTGGTGTGGATCAGTCATTGTGGTTGAGTGGGGTGGGTTATCTGTCTCATTTGAGTTGATCATTTGGTCAGTGTGATTGCATCTGTTTGACTAAACCAACTGTTTTGACGCGTCTTGTACTCGTCGATGTCACTCGGTTGTTCGTCTGAACCATTTGTTCAAATCATTTGATTCAATTGTTCGTCCTGCTGGTCATTCTGTTTAATCAATTGTGATTTGATTGGTTGTGGTCAAGTTGGATGATTAATCTGTCTCATTCAGGTTGCTCATCTGGACAGTCTGATCAATCTGTTTGATTCGATTGCTCAATTCGTGCATTCAATCATCGGGGTCACTCGGCTGCTCATCTGATGCGTCTGTTCGATTCGGTCGATTCATTTGATTAATCTTGCTGATCACTTTGTCTGGGTCATTTCGGCACGGGCGGCTGTCCATCTGGTTGAGCGATCAGACAATAACGTTTGAAAGTCCTACGGATACCGCTCTAAAATGTGTCGGGAAGTGAATCGTTTTTTAGGACTGCTTAGGTAGGCGAAATCCTGTACAAATATCGCTTTTTCTCTGTATCGAGGAAGTGAATCAGAGAAAGAGGGCAGAATTTACAGGTCGCTTAGGAAAGCATAGGATAGGTAGAAGTCCAGGTGTGTCGAGGAAGTGTATCACCTAGGGGGCTAAATAAATAGAAATCCTGTATAAAACTGTTTTCTTGTGTCGAGGAAGTGTATCAAGAAGGGGTTAAGTTTACAGGTAACTTAGACAAGTGCGTGAAAGAGTGAGAGTGCAAGTGAGTGTGAAAATCTCTGTCCTTGGTGGGGAAAGGTTGACGCACCTTTCCTGGACCGTTACTTAAGTGTAACCTGGTAGGAAGGACGCACCCGGTCTCACACCAGGATGAGAAAGAATGAATGGTGTGTGGATGCTCATAGGGGTAGGAACACACATATGGCTGAGTGGTTTAAAGTTAAAAACAGTCGCAAGGGGAAGATTCATGAGGTGTTCCACACAAAGGAAAAGTGGACATCAGGAGACATTATTTTATTATGACATAAAGAATATAGCTGAGTGATTTAAAGCTAAGATAAAACACAAGCAAGGGGAAGATTCATGAGGTGTCCACACAAAGGAAAAGTGGACATCAGGAGATATTATTATTATATAAAGAGACTGTCGAATGCCCATTAATAATAAATAAGTTCTGACCAAACAATAATCAAAGAAGCACAAATAGTTTAACAAATAGTTTTAAGCGAATACTAATATTAAAAGGAAATCAGAAGGAGTGTGTGTGCCCTGATTAAAAGGAAATCAGAAGGAGTGTGTGTGCCCTGATTCAAGAGGAAATCAGAAGGAGTGTGTGTGTGTGTCTTTTCTCGGAGGGGTATGACAAATCCTGTTGGAGGAACAGGTCACGTGTACGGGGGTCTAGGTAATTAAATTGATGTTCCGCTGTGCGGGTAATTGATTAATAGAGAGTGGATAAAAGTGGAATAATATATAAGTGCTGGCTTGCGCGCCCAAACACATAGACGTACGTGGGGGATGGGAGACAGTACATAGAGAGTGTGGTAGAATTAAGCATTATAATAAGCTATCTATTATTTCAGAAGCAGAGGTGATATAGTCAAGGAATTTTTGTATATTAGGGGGGAAATATAATTCATTTGGTTAGGTTGTTAGATCTGTTTCCAAATCAATGAATGTGGGTTTGACTCGTTGACTGCTAAGTTGTTTACGTTGAGCGTGTGAGATCTGTGTCCTTCAAAGCTATTTTGTGATAAATGTGGTATGTGCAAGATACTAGAAATACAGACCATTTAGAATTGGAATAATGGAGGAGTTACTTGTCATTCCAATAAAGCAAAGATTCTGCATTACCGACTAAAGTCTAGATTTTCTGATTATAGTCCAATTACGTTTATGGGTTGCTTAGATTGATAGAACAGACAGTGTTCATTTTGTGTTATAAGACTGAATGATTTAGCAGCTTGCTGATTTCAAATTGAACAACTCCCGTATTCAACCAGAATAGGGGGGGGGATAAAAAGATAGTTAGTTATTTTCTGAGGCGCCAAATTACATTTTGGTTATTTGGCAGACGCTCTTATCCAGAGCGATTTACAGGAGTGGTTAGGGTTGGGTGTCTTGCTCGGGGGCTCATCGACAGATTTTTCGCCTGGTCGGCTCGGGGGTTAGAACCAGCAACCTTTCTGTTGCTGGCACGGCACTCTTGACCACTAGGCTACCTGCCACCCGAATGATTTTGAATTTGAAAACTACTGAGAATATAATTGGAATTTGGAATAGTGAATTGAATATGGATGTGAATTAAATGTATGCTTGTCAATTATAGCCAGTGTTTGTTTTATTAATTAGAGCGTAATCAGAAAGGACAGTTACAGAAATTGAATAGCGGGCTGGCAATTGCACTGGAGCTGTGGCAATGAGTTGAATTGAGAACAAAGGAAAATAATTTATGGCTCTAGTTCGCGGGTAAAAGAGAGACAGACCAGCTAGTATGAATCAAGCTGGAGGAGAGATTTCAAGTATTAGTCTAAATAGTGGAATGGAAAACAGCGCTTTGACAAATTCGAATTGTTATTATCTTATTCGATAGGTTGCTTAACACAAGTGATGTATGCGAATATTTGGTGAATTCTAGAACAATAATTTATTTTCGTTACGTGAACCAGGGGATGCAATGAGCTTTGGTTATTATGCTGAGGGAATAGCACCAACTTATAGTGGGTTCTGGATTTGTTGAATAAACAAACTTATATTTTTAACTAAAGTAATGCAATAGGCTGCAATTATAACATTATCAGAAAAAGGCACAATTTAATGCGAAATAGTTATTACAAGTGTCATTGATCCAGTAATGATAGAAGGATAGTAAAGGAAAGAGTTGGAGGGACAGCATAGCCAAAGCTAGAAAGATGTTAAGGGAGAGTGAAACAAAAAAGACTGGCTTAACTACACCACTACCATACACAGAAGGGGGGCAGTATTCTCAGGTTACAGGTCTAGTCTCAATAACAGGGAATATAGAGATAGAAGGAGAAGAAAAGGGGAAACAACAGGTTTCCACGCCTAAAAGAGGACATGAAAAATCACATTTAGATATAGACTGTTATGGAGGACTGAGGGACATGTTAACAGAACTAGAAAATTATGGGGTAGATGAACAAAAGTATGGAGGGCTAAAAGATGTGGAGAATACGAGTGATGGGGAAGGTGAAGAACTTAGACAGTATGCTGACTCTGATCAAGAACAGAGTGAGACAGAGAGACGACTATCAGAGCAAGGAGCCACGGGAGGCAAACCTATAGTAACAGAATTAGGTAAGGCACTATACGCTCATCTGGAAAAAGCTAATTTAAGAAACAGAAGGACAATAAAAAAGCCAGAAAAATAATGGATACTAGGGGTGCCCAGAGAATCCTAAAGGGGAGGGTCAGCTAGTGGCAGTAACTATGCAGGCTGATGAAGAACCTATGCTAAAGGTTCAGGTGAAGAATAGAGGCACCCCAATGATGATAGATACTGGAGCAACTTACTCATGTGTAAGTCCAAATTATGCCTCTCACCAACCCCATGTCAGGCAAAGATGCACAGACAGTAGAATTTTCATGACAAACACAGTTAATACATATAACAGTTCCAGTAGAATAAGAAGCAGGAAAAAGCTACATGTGTACATATATTATTGTCAGAACAAATTCCAGTTAATTTAGTAGGAAGAGATACACTGTGTAGAATGGGGGTCCAGATTAAATGCAGATCAGAGGGACTAATAATAGTTAAGGAAGAGGTATGTCCACAGAAGGTAATGGGGAAACCATCATCACATTAGTAAACTATTTTGGTAGAAGGGGGGCCACAGGCATGTGGGAAAGTACAACCAACGAGGCAAGGGATAGCATATTTGAGTTTTCGACGTCACGAAGCATGTTGGCGGTGATTGAGTGGTAGCAGTGCGGCTGAGGAAAAGCCTAGGGGTTTAAATCTTATGGGATTTTATTTTGTTTTATGTGCGCTGAATTGTGGAATTCACCGGAGAAGGGAGCAGTCACAAGTGATGTTCTTGAGGGTTGTCTGAAAGGAGGGATCAGGAGATGTGGCAAGAGAGTGAGAATGTCGAATTTAGATTGTGTGGACTGATTAAGAGTTATCAAAATGGAAACTAACTAAATGTGTACTTTTTCTTCCAGGAAAAAGGGGGGAGTGATTCTCTTTTCTTTGAAATATTTTCTGAGACTATAAATAAGGCCTGGCCATTTTTTGTTTGTTTATTGTTTCACTATATGTTGTTCAAATAACCACAAACAAACCACTTAGTATGAAATGTTAGCTGTATAGGATTTTTATTTGGGTTTTGGGTTTTTTCACGGGATGGAAGTGAAATATCTTAAAGGCGCAAACACATGTAATTTGGGCTTTTATTTACTGAGGGATAAGTATTATTTGATGGAACAATTAATTGAATGAGTTCAATGACCACTGCAATCTGTCCTGGCTTTATAGTGTGGCCTGATCATTCACACTGTAAATCCGGAGGCATGTTGAATTAGGGGGTTGATTATAATAAGGAATTGTACAGAAGTATATAATTTGGCATTAATCCTATATATCATCCCAAACAGGACAAAGATGAAGTGGGAGAGTTAGTCTTGCGGGAGAGATATCCTTGAATAATGTTATCGAATGCAATTGGGTTAAGATATCATCAAGGGTTGTCATTTTAAGTTCAGTTATTATTTTTGGTTTAACAAGCAATGTTGTTGTTCTTTTGTTTTTTGAACACATGAATCACAATGTGATGCATGTGTCCAAAGGGGGGAAGGTGTTAACGATTTTGTTTTTTTGGGCTTACAGGGGTTTTACAGGTGTTTTAATAATTTTTGGGCTTACAGGAGTTTTAATGGTTTAATGGTTTTTAATGTGTGATGTCACGAGAGGCTGTGTCCTGGAGGGACGTTACATCCCCCTGAGGTGGCTGCAAACCCAGACAGCTATGGCTCCATCTGCTGGTATGGTCGGGAACGCCACCCCTCTATGGCCAATCTTCCCACGCAGCTGAAACAAATCAGGGGCTGATGAGCTGAAGGTTTGGGGGGGTGAAGAGACACAGTCTCCAACCTGGGCTCTCTGGAGGACAAGAGTGCTGCACGTCCACTTCCATGAGGAATATAAGGATTTGGAGATACTTACCTTTGGGAAATACTCACCTTTGGATATATGCACCTGTGGAAATACGTGAGAGACATTTGGAAGGACTTTTTGCTGGGTTGGCCACTAGCTGCAACGTGGACTACAGTAAGGCTGGGGAAAAGTTATCTGAGCGAGTGAGAATTATGATTTTGGATGTGGAAGAGACATCCCTGAACTGTTAACCCTTAAAGAGCCACAAGAGAACAGAATTTGGTTATATTTTCGTTAATTTCCCAAGACCTATAATAAAATCCTTGTTTTGTTTGAACCTTGTCTCCTGGCACTACTTGAGCAATCCCGCTGAAAGCTGTGTAGCCTCTCGTGACGTCACAGATGGTGGAGAATACGGGCACGCTCAAGCGTTAATAGTGCATGTCAGAGGAGGATACCGAAGGTTTGATCACCCAGTTTTCCAAGTTGGCCGTAGGCTCCCCGCCCGACTGAAATGGAGGACATATTGAAAGCCCTTGTTGCTGGCCAGCACGCCCAGATGCAAGCAAACGTGGCTCTCTTGGAGGAGCAAAAGAAAGCCAACCTTCTGAAGGCAGAGGAATTGCAGTTGCAGAGACAGAGGGTTGTCCAAAATACCCGCCCAATAAAGGCAAGTGACTTTATATCTAAGATGGGAGCTACCGATGACATTGAGGCATACCTGCATGCATTTGAGGCCACGGCCACTAGGGAAGCCTGGCCCAAGCAACAGTGGGTTGGTCTGTTAGCCCCCTTTCTAACCGGGGAATCGCTGAATGCTGTCCGGGACCTGGGCCCTGACCAGGTTACTGACTATGATGCCCTGAAGTCTGAGATCCTCAGCAGATATGGACTCACAAAGTTTGGTATGGCCCAGCGCTTTCACAGCTGGACCTTCCAACCAGACCAACCTCCTCGGGCGCAGATGCATGAACTTGTCCGAATCGCAAGGAAATGGCTGGATCCGCAGAGGAATACAGCAGCGGCGGTGGTGGAGGCCGTTGTGGTGGATCGTTACCCACGCGCCCTGCCTTATGAGGCAAAACGGTTCATCAGTCAACAGGCCTTGACCACGGCTGATCTGACCGTGGAAGCTGTGGAAAAGTACCAGGCCACAGCGGAGATGCTGAATGCTTCCCGAAAAGACCCCAGGAGTGCGGCCCCACCACAAATGGGAAGAACCCGTCCAAAGGACCCCAAGGTCTCGAACCCAGCCACGTCAGGACTTATCCCGGCTCCAGGGGGAGCCAGAAACCAGGCGGGTCCAAGAAGAGTACACCAGGAGGGGGAAACTCGACAGTGTTACCGGTGTGGGGAGATGGGACATATCTCCTGGCAGTGTGGGAAACCAGCCGATGAACCTATGCCCACTGCGGAGTCCTCCAGCTCAGCACCCACACACCGTTTTGCCTCGCTCTTGGGAGTCGTAGATGGCGGCCCAGATCGACCCCCCCACCTGCCCGGTAACTGTGAATCACCATGATGTGGAGGCCTTACTGGATTCTGGTAGCCGGGCCACCCTGGTGCGTAAGGATTTGGTGGGCCCAACGTGTCTGACCCCGGGGAAAGTCCTCCCAGTTTCCTGTGTCCATGGAGACACCAGAGAATACCCCATGACTGAACTTACAATGACCAGCACACGGGGAACCATACACACGACGGTGGGGGTGGTTGATTCCCTCCCCGTCCCTGTCCTAATTGGACGAGACTGCCCAGCCTTTTACCCACTCTGGAGAGAGTCTCAGGAGAGGATAACCCGAGTACCTCGGAAACGGAGAGGCAAGACTCATCCTGGGAAGGCTCCGGTGCAATCCTCCGAGTTACTCACTCCCGCCCGGGCTCTGATAGGGATGGCAGGTGCCCAGACCGACACCGAGACTGGTCCGGATACGGGAGAAGAGAACGCAGCCCAGGAAAGTGCTCCGTTCTCCAGTGAAGAAGACGTCCCAGGCACCCAAGAGCTTCCCCCTCTCACAGGCCAGTATGGTACGGCTCAATTACAAGATCCTACTCTTGCAAATGCCTTAAGAAATGTGCAGGTATTAGAAGGTGTAGTGTTAGGTGATAAGACAAACCCTACTTACCCCCATTTCGCAGTAAACCGAGGGTTAGTATATCAGATAGTCAAGAAAAATGATGAAGTGCATGAACAGCTCCTCGTGCCACAGCCCTATCGGGCCACAGTACTCAACCTAGCACACACACACCCGCTAGGAGCCCACTTGGGGGTAGAGAAGACTAAGGAAAGAATCATGCAACGTTTCTTTTGGCCAGGAGTACACAAAGAGATAGAGAACTACTGCCGTAGTTGCCCTGAGTGTCAGCAGGTTGCGCCAAAGCCCACATATAGAAACCCGCTCATTCCCTTGCCCATTATCGAAACTCCTTTTGAGAGGATTGGATTAGACATAGTCGGGCCCTTACCGAAAAGTTCCAGGGGACATCAATACATTCTGGTCATTCTGGACTATGCATCCCGGTACCCGGAGGCCATTCCGCTGAGGAAGGCTACATCCAGACAAATCGCCAAGGAGCTGTTCCGTCTCTCAACTAGTCTGGGAATCCCAAAAGAGATATTGACGGACCAAGGGACTCCATTCATGTCCAGGGTGATGAAAGAACTCTGTGCTTTACTGAAAATCAAACAGCTGAGAACCTCGGTCTACCACCCCCCAGACAGATGGCCTAGTCGAACGTTTTAACAAAACACTAAAATCCATGCTGCGGAAAGCGGTAGGGGAAGATGGGCGCAACTGGGATCAGCTGTTACCATACATATTGTTTGCGGTGAGAGAGGTACCTCAGTCTTCTACTGGTTTTTCACCCTTTGAGCTCTTGCTTTCCTACAGACCCAGAGGACTGCTCGACATCGCCAAGGAGGCCTGGGAGGAGCAGCCATGCCAACAGCGGACACTGATCGACCATGTCGGGGCTATGAGGGAGAGAATGAAGGCCATCTATCCCATGATGCGGGAACACCTGGAGGCCAGTCAGCGGCAACAGCAAGCCTCCTACAACAGATCTGCTCAACCCAGGGAGTTTAGCCGGGGGACAGAGTGCTGGTCCTGGTGCCAACCGTTGAGTGTAAATTCCTGGCAACCTGGCAAGGACCATATGAGGTCATTGAACGCATGGGAGAAGTAAACTACAAGGTGAGGCAACCAGATAAAAGAAAAACTGAGCAGATTTATCATGTTAACCTTTTAAAGAAGTGGCACGCCAGAGAGGCGATGTTCAGCTGTCTACCCCCCACAGAGACCAAGGAACCGGCGCGAGAAGAGGTTCAGCTGGGTCCAAATCTGTCCCCACATCAACGACAGATGGCCCTGGAACTCGTGGAGCAGAACCAGGATGTCTTCTCCTCCCTTCCCGGTCACACAGAGGTGGTCCAACATGAGATCCGCACCCTGCCTGGCCGAACGGTAAACCAGCGCCCATACCGCGTGCCAGAGGCTCGTAAAGTGGTTATACAGAAGGAGGTAAGGAAGATGCGGGAGTTGGGAGTAATCGAAGAGTCCCACAGTGCCTGGGCAAGTCCCATCGTACTAGTTCCCAAGCCAGACGGTTCAGTACGATTTTGTAATGACTATCGAAAGTTGAATGAAGTGTCTGAATTTGATGCATACCCAATGCCTCGTGTCGATGATTTAATAGACTCCTTGGGGCATGCTCGTTTCCTAACCACTCTTGATCTCACAAAAGGCTACTGGCAGGTGCCCCTGACCCCGGCGTCCAAGGAGAAGACAGCCTTTGCCACCCCGGAGGGGCTCTACCAGTATACCCGACTTCCGTTTGGTCTCCACGGGGCACCTGCCACGTTCCAACGCCTGATGGATCGAGTCCTTGCGCCCCACAAGAGTGCACGAGCGGCTTATTTGGATGATGTTGTTATACAAAGTCCGGATTGGGCCAGCCACATACCCCGGGTACAAGCGGTGCTGGATTCGCTCAGGGAAGCAGGGCTCACGGCAAACCCGAAGAAGTGCAAGCTGGCCTTCAGTGAGACAAACTACCTGGGGTACACCATTGGGCGGGGGTTGGTCAAACCACAGGAAGCCAAACTGCGGGCCATACAGGACTGGCCGCAGCCCATCACCAAGAAGCAAGTAAGGTCATTTTTGGGCCTCGCTGGCTACTATAGGACGCTTTATTGCAGATTTTGCTACCATAGCTGCACCGTTGGACGGAGCTGACGACCAAACGGCACTCACGAATGGTGAAGTGGAACCCTGCGGCGGAGGCGGCTTTCCTCAACCTGAAGCGAGCACTCTGCTCCAGTCCGATCCTGGTGGCACCAGACTTCAAGAAGGAATTCATTGTCCAAGCGGATGCTTCGGAGGTGGGTCTGGGTGCTGTCCTCACCCAGGCACATGACGGTGAAGAACATCCCATTCTCTACCTAAGCAGAAAGTTACTTCCAAGAGAGAAGAACTATTCAACGGTGGAGAAAGAATGTCTGGCTGTAGTCTGGGCCCTGGAGTCCCTTCGGTTCTATCTCCTGGGCCGACGTTTCATGGTGGTATCTGATCACGCCCCTCTGCAGTGGATGGCCAAGAACAAGGAATCAAACAGTAGAGTAACCAGATGGTTTTTGAGCTTGCAACCGTTTAACTTTTCTGTTGTCCACAGGGCTGGCAAGCACCACGGCAATGCGGACGCCCTCTCCCGGCGTGATGCCTTCTTCGCTGCCTTTACCCCGACGAGGACGTCGGTCCCGAGGAGGGGGATGTGTGATGTCACGAGAGGCTGTGTCCTGGAGGGACGTTACATCCCCCTGAGGTGGCTGCAAACCCAGACAGCTATGGCTCCATCTGCTGGTATGGTCGGGAACGCCACCCCTCTATGGCCAATCTTCCCACGCAGCTGAAACAAATCAGGGGCTGATGAGCTGAAGGTTTGGGGGGGTGAAGAGACACAGTCTCCAACCTGGGCTCTCTGGAGGACAAGAGTGCTGCACGTCCACTTCCATGAGGAATATAAGGATTTGGAGATACTTACCTTTGGGAAATACTCACCTTTGGATATATGCACCTGTGGAAATACGTGAGAGACATTTGGAAGGACTTTTTGCTGGGTTGGCCACTAGCTGCAACGTGGACTACAGTAAGGATGGGGAAAAGTTATCTGAGCGAGTGAGAATTATGATTTTGGATGTGGAAGAGACATCCCTGAACTGTTAACCCTTAAAGAGCCACAAGAGAACAGAATTTGGTTATATTTTCGTTAATTTCCCAAGACCTATAATAAAATCCTTGTTTTGTTTGAACCTTGTCTCCTGGCACTACTTGAGCAATCCCGCTGAAAGCTGTGTAGCCTCTCGTGACGTCACAAATGGTTTTAATGTTTTTGTGGTAAGATATGCAAATTGTATTAGGGATATGAGCAGGAGTAATAATGTGTTATGGGTTAGGTTAAATCTTTTTTTTTTTGTGATAGGAGGCAGGGTGTAGAGGTGGTCTGTCTATGAAATAAGTGGACTACAACGAGCTGGAAGGAGGTGCGCTTCATAATCTCAAGGCTTCTCCTGACGGATGAGAGGACATAAGTAGCATACTGTGTCTCACCTAACCTAACAATGTTCTTAAGATTTTCTTTTCATGGGTGAAGATAACTCTGCCCAACTGAGTAGGAGAATCTGAGCATTTTCTGCGCTCTGGAGACTATGTGATGGCAAAAGACTACAGAAGAAAGAGCTGGAAAGACCCTATGTGGATGGGCCTGTACCAGGTGTTGTTGGCTACCTCAATGATGGTAAAAGTGGCGGAGACAGATACTTAGATCCATGTTTCCCACTATAGGAGTGTTCCAACCTCAGCCATTGGGTAGCATTGTTGTCTTTTGTGTGTGTCTGTGCTTGTGTGTCTTTGCAGCAGTAACTCCGAGCTTCCCTATGGGTAGGCTGGTAGAAGGACACTCTTCGCAGACCGATGTCGATAGATTGAGAGGGACTCTGGCTGATCCGGAGACCCTAGTGACAGAGGAAGGTTAACAGCTAAAGTGACCATACATCGTTGTACAGGTTACACCAACGGCGGTACGGATAGAGGGGAGCACGATCGGGTATCATCTAAACCATTGTACCAGAGTGAGGGAACTGATGACTAAGAGACCACTGAGACTTTCAAGACCTCCAAGACCTTCCAGACCGCCGAGAGATTCCAGACCACTGAGAGATTCCAGACCTCCAAGACGCACCAGATATCCTCATCATTGATTTCTCTCTACTTGACTAGTTCCCTGAGAATAAGGGGAATGGGGTACTGATAATAGTAAAGAGCAGAAGAACAAGACATAGAAGGGATATAGACAGGATTAAAATGCATATTCTTGCACAGGCAGGAACCATAACTAAAATGCAGGAAGGGATCACTATTAAAATACAAGGGTTAAAATATTATTGGTGTGGGAGGAACCAGCACAAAGAGTATGGGGAAGTCACATGGAGTAGTGTGACCTTAAGATAATGAAAGAAAGAGACAGGTGAATCATAGACATAAGGAGAACAGCCCAAGACTTAGATAAACAATTTGATGTAGTATTTAGTGTTAGATTTCCAGGGGGAAGTGTTATTGGAGTAGTTATTCCTTGGGAAAGTGCACTAAACCCTGTACATGTTAGAGCCATACCAAATACAGAAGAAAGGGAATTGAAGGAGCCGTTAAACAATGATTGGTATAGATGAGTACAATATATTGCAGTAAAATTAAATAAAGAAAATGGTCTAATATGCACCACATCTCCGTTTTAAATAGTTAACAGTAGTTCAACATCTCCACAGTTACTAGGACTGTGCTATGATTCAACCACAACTTTTGTCATATAAGGAACTCGGAAAGACCATATTGGCCAGCAGAATGTTTGTAATATTTAGGAAATCATAAATAT
Organism: Coregonus clupeaformis; assembly: GCF_020615455.1. NCBI lineage: Eukaryota > Metazoa > Chordata > Actinopteri > Salmoniformes > Salmonidae > Coregonus > Coregonus clupeaformis. The sequence continues at coordinate 33,058,974 of NC_059203.1, read as the reverse complement.
AAACAATTTTATAATCAACCGGGATGGGGAGAGAAGGGTAAGCAATTAGTGGTTAGAATAGGAACAAGGAAAAGGAAAATGCCAGAGTAATGTCAAATAGACTATGAGCAAATATTTAGGAGTGGTACAATAAAACAATTGGGTTATAGAGTTTGGAAGAATACAAAGGAGAATGTGAAATAGGTGGCATTTACAAAGATAGCCTTTGGAATACAGGGACCACTCAAGGAAAAATGTATCAGGCAGCAGGATCAAATATTAGAAATTGGTATTAAGAATGATTGGTGAAACATAATAACTTGTCATATAGTCAATGCTTATAGGGATGTTTTGGATTGGAAATGAACTCAACTAAATTGTTATGATTTGTCCTTTCTCAAGGTTACGACAGATGATGTCTTGATGCATAGCAGAGATAATTCGGTCCAGAACGGAGTGAACCTCAATAAAAACAAAAAAAAACCTCTACCTGGCTGAAGAGGAACAACAAAGGTGTTGAAGACATTCCTGTTCAGAATCACCTCTACCAGGAGGCCTGAATCAGAACCAGCATCCAATTGAAGCAATCAACTGCCTTTTCTTTTCTCTTATGCATTTTCTCTCAAGAGTGTGACAGGAGTCCATTTGGAGTGGGCATGAATAAAGATTTGTTCAGATATGGCATTTCTGATGGTGCTGGTATGCTGGTTGGCAAATGGACAAAACAGAATGGGGGTAGAGGTGAGGTGGTTCAGGTGTGACATTGGAATTGGGACATTGCTATGGGCAATCCAAGATGAACTATTAAGCTATCTGAAGAACATAATGAAGACGCCAGAAGATTGAGTGCCGGTAGAGGAAGGGAGTGTTAGTTGAGGTAGTATGTTGATTAAGGAGGTATTATACACTGCTAAATTTATAGTATTTAGACTAGGAATGCATTAAGATACTGATCTGTTGTAATTCTCATTATGAGGAAGTTAATGCTAGAATTATGATAATATAAATATACATTCCGCCAGTGTCAATATGTGCCAAGGTGAGAGTTTTAACTTTGAATGATGGAACCAAGGTGACTAACTAAGAATTGTCATTCTAAAGTTGTTTTGGGTAATTAATTTGATTATGATTATGAATTATAAGTGGACTGATTGATCTGAATAAGTTATACATATTAATGCCTAATGATGTTGACATTGAAATTAATGGATTAGATATTGATATTGATTATTTTGATCGTTATACTACTTGTGATATGAGTAAAAAAGGTTATGTAAGCTAAAGATGTTGACACCATTCTTAACATGTCCTAGATATTATTGTTAAGATAAAGTTGCATATTTTGATGTGTTAGGATACTAACACATATATGGGAAATGCTACAACTAAACAAAAGTAGGGAGCAATGTTTACAAAGATGGCAATCATGATAGGCATAGCACTTGTAGTAATGGGAATGGTATTTTGCTGTATACTACCTCTGTTAAAAATCATTTTTTGATCCTAACCACAGTGAAACAAATGACTGTACAGACTATTGTTACTAGTTCAGCCAAAGAAATGGATGGGTTTGCCATGGTTACAAAGCCCAATAGAAAAATGTGGAGGTTAATTTAGAGGAAAACCTTCCAGACTTGTAACCAATACCTGACTGGGCTCTGGGTCCTCATCAGGATGGGTCAAGTAATGAGGAAGATATATTGGTTTAAATATATGCACGTAAAATGTAACCACATATGGCAAGTCTAAGAATAAGTAAATGCACATGCTTACATTCATTTTTAAAATTAATCTTTGTATTATTGGGACTTTGTTGGAATGTCACAAAGGGGGGATTATATAGAAATATTTTATGTATCATTAAGGCAAATGTAGGGAGATGCCAAAGGTAAAATATAATAAACATGTTTGATATTTTATAATCCAGATGCATGCTTAAATAAGGAATATAGCCATGTAGTATATAACTGTGTTTTAAATGAATGTGTGCTCTTTCACAAAAGCTCTCAACCTATAACCTATATACTTATTATGGACACAGTATGCTTTACATTAGTTCTTTTTTAAGAATGAGCCTGAGCCACGCAGCCAATAGAATGATAAGATGAGAGGCTTCATATAGAAAAAAGCATTCATGACCTTCTGGAGTGGACATTGTGTGACAGCTGGATGTTGAAAAAGAAGGGTGGTGCAGAACTAAAATAAGTTAGGAATTTGCCATAAGGGGGTAACTGTATATGCCATGTAAACATGTTTGTGCATTTGTGTGTGTATAAAAGGGAGCGCTAAGCCAAAGAGAGACAGTCGTTCCATGGAACTGCTCGGCTTTTGTTATTAGATAATAAAAGTCTAATTTTTGGATTCACAAGCTCCAGTTTCTTGAGAGATATTTTTGAGTTGACTACTTTTGAGTCAAATATTTCTACGACATAAGCTCCTTTGTTTTGCTGATGTTGAGGGAGTGGTTGTTGTCCTGGCACCACTGCCAGGTCTCTGATCTCCTCCCGTAGGCTGTCTCATCGTTGTCGGTGATCAGGCCTAAGACCGTTGTGTCGTCGGCAAACTTAATGATGGTGTTGGAGTCGTGCGTGGCCACGCAGTAGTGGGTGAACACGGATTACAGGAGGAGACTAAGCATGCACCCCTGAGAGGCCCCCGTGTTGAGGTTCTGTGTGGCGGATGTGTTGCTGCCTACCCTCACCACCTGGCGGGCAGCCCGTCAGGAAGTCCACAATGCAGTTGTAGAGGGAGGTATTAATCCCAGGGTCCTTAGTTTAGTGATGAGTATAGATGATTTTCAAGTACATATGTTGTAGAATTAAACACCTATATGCCTTAAAATGTTTATGGATTGAGAACCAGTTGAAGGGTTAATACAGAGCAGAGACATTTATGTGTTTTTCATAAACTCCCTGCAGCTGGGCTGGGTATGTCAATAACATGTGTGGAGATTGGAGTAACAATGGAACTAGTGTTATCATTTCTTTGTGCTTATGACCTTATGACCTGACACATGGCCACATGCACATAATCTCAAAGGCCAGGGAGGATGGTAAATGTTTAAATGTATATGGATGACATGTTTAAATCATGTTTAAGTATTAATGGATATGTTTTATAATGTGTTATGAAATGATAATGGTGAAACAGAATGAACATGATTGATACTTTGTACTCCAGATGCATGCCTGGATAGTGAATATAGTCAATACAGAGTGTGATTGTTCTTTAACGTACGCATGTACATAATTTTTTGAGTCATGCCACTAATAAGACACAGTGGCCCCACTTAGAGAAGCATAAGTAGCCCCCGTGAGTAGCCAACATGTGATACTGAAAGATGCTATTCATTCACATAGGGAGGAGTAACCATCAGTTGTATCAGTGTGACTGTATAAAAGGAGCGCTCCAGTTCAGGGCAAGGAGTTGTTCCATGGAGCAAGCTCGGCTTTGTTATGCAATAAAGTCTAATTCTTGGATTCACAAGCTCCGGTGTCTTGAGAGATATTTTTGAGTTGATTATCTATTAGTCAAATATTTCTACCACATGAGCTTGGAGGGCACTATGGTGTTGAACACTGAGCTGTAGTCAATGAACAGCATTCTCACGTAGGTGTTCCTTTTGTCCAGGAGGGAAAGGGCAGTGTAGAGTGCGATTGAGATTGCGTCATCTGTGGCTCTGTTGGGGCGATATGCAAATTGGAGTGGGTCCAGGGTGTCTGGGATGATGGTGTTGATGTGAGCCATGACCAGCCATGACCAGCCATTTCATGGCTACAGATCTGAGTGCTTTGAGGCGATAGTCATTTAGACAGGTTAGCTTGGCGTTCTTGGGCACAGGGACTATGGTGTTCTGCTTGAAACATGTAGGTATTAAAGACTTGGTCAGGGAAAGGTTGAAAATGTCAGTGAAAACACTTGCCAGCTGGTCTGAGCATGCTCTGAGTACGTATCTTTCGTAATCCGTCTGTCGCTGCGGCCTTGTGAATGTTAATCTGTTTAAAGATCTTACTTGCATCGGCTTTGGAGAGCGTGATCACACAGTCATCAGGAACAGCTGGTGCACTCATGCATGGTTAAGTGTTACTTTCCTCTAAGTAAGCATAGAAGGTATTTAGCTCGTCTGGTAGGCTTGTGTCACTGGACAGCTCGTGGCTGGGTTTCCCTTTGTAATCCGTGATGGTATGCAAGCATCCTCACAGACTATCGGAACCTGGAGTACATACGGACAGCGAGGAGTCTGAACCAAAGCCAAGCAAAGTGGGCCCTTTTCTTTACTAGATTCAACTTCACCCTATCATACCACCCAGGTTCAAAGAACATCAAAGCCGATGCCCTGTCCCGTCTCCACGATTCGGGAGAGGTTCCTGTCCTGACTGCGCCCATCATCAGACTTTGTCTCCTGAGTGGCGCAGTGGTCTAAGGCACTGCATCGCAGTGCTAACTGTGCCACTAGAGATCCTGGTTCGAATCCAGGCTCTGTCGCAGCCGGCCGCGACCGGGAGACTCATGGGTGGCGCACAATTGGCCCAGCGTCGTCCAGGGTAGGGGAGGGAATGGCCGGCAGGGATGTAGCTCAGTTGATAGAGCATGGCGTTTGCAACGCCAGGGTTGTGGGTTCGATTCCCACGGGGGGCCAGTATAAAAAACAAAAATATATATATATATGTATTCACTAACTGTAAGTCGCTCTGGATAAGAGCGTCTGCTAAATGACGCAAATGTAAATGTAAAAAATCATACCGCCCTCCCAAATTGTTTCCCCCGTGCTTTGGGACATAGACGTGGACATCCGCCAGGCTCTGGAGAGGGAACCCGCACCTGCTACCTGTCCTCCGGAGCGCACCTACGTTCCCACGGACCTAAGGGATCGGCTATTGACCTGGGCGCACAGATCCCTTGCCCGCTGGACACCCAGGTATCCCCGCACCACTCAATCCATCTCCGTTAAGTACTGGTGGCCCACCTTGGTGCAGGACGTCGCTTGCTACGTCAACTCCTGCTTCGTATGTGCCCAAACCAAATCTCCCCAGCATGCTCCAGCAGAGAAACTCCTTCCCCTCCCCGTGCCTCAGCAGCCTTGGTCCCATCTGTCCATAGATTTTGTTACAGATATTCCTGTGTCTGATGGTTTCACCACTGTTAAGGTTGTTGTGGACAGATTCTCCAAATCCTGCTGTTGTATCCGTCTCTATGGTCTCCTTACCACTCTCCAGGTCGCTGAGGCACTGTTCCAGCAAGTCTTCCAGCACTATGGCCTTCCGGAGGACATCGTCTCCGACTGTGGTCCCCAATTCATGTCGCAGGTATGGAGAGCCCTCATGGAGAAGTTGGGGGTCACGGTCAGCCTCACATCCGGGTACCGGCCTCAGTCTAACGTGCTAGTGGAGAGGACCAACCAGGAGCTGGGGAGGTTCCTGAGGAGTCACTGTCAGGACCGGCAGGGGGAGTGGGCCCGGTTCCTTCCCTGGGCGGAGTATGCCCAGAACTCACTTCGTCACTCCTCCACCCCATGGACCCCAAGCCAGACCGAAGCCCCTGCAGTGGGCGAGTGGTTCCGGCGTGCAGAGGAGGTTTGGGACGCTGCCCACGTGAGGCTCCAACACGCCGTCCGTCACCAGAAGGAGCAGGCGGACAGCCACCGCAGTGAGACGCCCATATTCCATCCTGGTGATCACGTCTGGCTCTCCACCAAGAACCACCTACTCCGCCTTTCCTGCCAGAAGCTGAGCCCCCAGTTTGTTGGGCCATTCAAAGTCCTCCGGAGGGTCAATGAGGTAATTTACCGATTACAGCTCCCTACTAACTACCAGATCTCACCCTCTTTTCACGTTTCCCTCCTCAGGCCAGTGGTTCCTGGTCGCCTGGCTGAAGCCGTCCCCCACGACACCCCTCCACCTCCCCTGGACATCGAGGGAAGCCCCGCCTATGCTGTCAGATCCCTCCTGGACTCCCGACGTCATGGGGGTCGGCTCCAGTACCTGGTGGACTGGGAGGGGTATGGTGCAGAAGAGCGGTGTTGGGTTCCGGTGGATGACATTCTAGATCCCAACATCATCTGAGATTTCCACCTTCGCCGACCGGTCCGCTCCTCGCCCTCATGGCCATCCTCCTGGCCGGCATCGTCCTGCGGCTAGAGCCGCACGTCAGGGAGGCAGGAGGCTTGAACTGTCATGTCTACTCCCGCTCCCCCTCTCCGGCGCTCAACGTTGCCGGTCTACTAACCACCGGTCCTGGCAACCCATCATCACACACACCTGGCAACCTTCATTACACACACCTGTGCCTCATCATTAGGCACACCTGGACTTCATCACTTCCCTGATTACTCCCCCTTTATCTAGCACTACATTGTTATCACCAATCAGGCAGTATTGTTTCTGTGTTCATGTTCAGACGCTACTCTTATTCATGTATTCTCTCTATGTTCGTTCTTGTTAAACTCACCGACTGCACCTGCTTCCTGACTCCCTGCGTCTCTGTTACACCTGTGATAAACTGAAGTACCCAAAAAGGCTATTAGATATCTAGATATCTATCTAATCAAATTGCATATACTCCTTGAAAGTTACCAAAATGCTTGTAGTTTACTGGTAAACTTAAAAGTTTCCAGTAATATACCCTCCTTTTGCAACCCTACCCCTGACAAACTCACACCTTCCCTAAATATATATATAAATCTATTAGCATCAATATTCACTTTGTCCCCCACTCTCTCCATCACCCCATTTACACGTGCACGGGCTCACACACACACAACAAACCCCTTATCGCCAGACTCTCATGCGCCCCCAGACGCTCCTAATCAAGACAAACGGCAGCCCCTCCTTCTGTGCCTTTCTCTCACTCCCCTCCTCCCCTCCTACCCCCTTCCCTCCCTCTTGGCCTGGTGTGGCCGATAGCTCGCTTTGGGTCCTGCTGTAATTGGTTTAGACATAATTTACTGCTCACTTGGTAATGTGGCATTCTACACTATCCCAGCAATGTAGCGTTCCACCATCCCCCACACATGGGAGATGATCAGTTCTCAAGTCCAGAACAGTCTATGGGAGGCGCACAGTATTACATAGAGCCATGACTACATGGAACTCTATTCCACACAAGTAACTGATGCAAGCAGTAAAATTAGATTTAAAAATCAGATAAAACCTTATGGAACAGCGGGGACTGTGAAGCAACACAAACATAGGCACAGACACATGCATGCACACACACGATAACATACACACTATACACACGTACACATGGATTTTGTATTGTAGATATGTGGTAGTGGTGGAGTAGGAGCCTGAAGGCACACAGTGTGTTGTGAAATCTGTGAATGTATTGTAATGTTTTTTATATGGTATAACTGCCTTAATTTTGCTGGACGCCAGGAATAGTAGCTGCTGCCTTGGCAGCTAATGGGGATCCATAATAAATACAAATACAAACACAAATACAGCATCAACATTCTGAGTGAAAACACTACAATTTATGTTTATCCGTAATTGAGCAAATTCGGGCCCAATATTGTTATTATATTCCTTTTTTAACACAATCCTTTTAGACAGGAACAAAAGATAAATGACTTAATATTAATATTAAGACTACGTTTCAAACCCATGCACAGATTTAAGAGAGAGAGGAGAGAAAAACAGCCACCTTAACTCCCTCTGGTATTTGACTCTGATAGGAGACCCTATTACCCTGGCCTGGATAGGGACGGCTGTGGATCACACAATTTGCTTCGTTTTTTATGAGAGGCGCTATTTCGGCTTTTATCAGTGTCATCGAGGATGATCCCTAAGCACTTTTGGTTTCATACATGCTCTGCGGATTCACTGGCAACACAACTTCAAAGTCCCTCTCTCTAAATGTTCATTGATTGCATGCATGACCACACAATGGATGACCACATCCAGCTAGCGCAGGAAGATGCAATCTAAACGTTACACAGAAGGGTCTTGTTTATATACCGGTGCAGATAACTATACAGGTGATCAAAGACTTGAAAGGTGTTCTCAGAGAGTTCCCTATCATTTTAAAACAACCCTAACTGATGATTCGGAACTCAATTGACGACCCACACACAGCCAATACGTTTCCTATTCATGTATCAGTTGTGTCTTAACTTTACCAGACAGGCTTATCTCAGATGTTTGGTACTGCCATGTCTATAAGTCCAATGAAGTCTACTTCTTGCTGGGGTTACAACATTATGAACCATGTTTTTCCAGCATGTCATTTTCTAAATGACATCAAAAATCATGTTTTTCCAAAATGTCTGTGAACTGAGGTTTTACATTACGTTAACTCCAGAGCATCATTCCACTTCACTTGAGCCTAATTTGTTGGCATTCCAGTAAGGGCTTCATCCATCTTCATTGGATTACCTAGTGATGGGAGAGTAAACCAGCAGGTTGTAACCAGCACAGCTAGGGGATCTTCGTGCAAAGAGCCGACTCTAGTGTCGTCTGAGGTTAACCATCTTGTCTGTGTGCTATTTGCATGTAGTTAGAGCCACCACCACAATGGTTACGATTCCACAGGCCGGGGGCCACACAGCCAAGGGGAAACCATTAGTACTTATTCCCGAAAAGTGAGTTGTTTAAGTACTTGCTAAATTGAAGGCAGACTGTTATATCTACAGAAAGAGAGGGGTGGGAAGTAAATAGCTGGTTTCCCTGATCGTTCCAAAGTAAATAAGTTAGAAAACTGTTTTCCTCCACTTTAAAGTGGGTCCTATTTACACCATGCGCTATTTATCTGTCTTCGCTAGTGCATCCATGACCATATGCACAGCTGAGAGGTATTGTGCCTTGGGAGAAAACTTTGAGAGGGGCCAAATCTCCTCGAGTTGAAATAACAGAAAAGGGATTAACAATGCGTGTGGCTATGTGGTTTAAATGCCCAACCTCTAACTTGATAGATTTAGTAACTTAATAATGTGTACAAAAGGGCGAAAGTGGGGATCCAATTATGATGGAACCAAAGTACAGTACATTCTGATCATAGACTATAGCTCAGGGATTGGAAACCATTTCCAAACCCAAATAACAAGCAGTGTTTTATATTGGTTGGGTTCATTTAAGAGAACCAGTAGAAATAAGATTGTGTGGCAAAGGCAGACAGCGTAATTGTCGATTAATCCCATCTAATATGACTCAGTGCACTGAAACAATTAATCCCAAACACCTCTGCTTCCTTCGAACGCCAATTAATCACATTTCTAGGATGTCAAATAAAATAAAATAAAATTGAATTAGCCACATGCGCCGAATACAACAGGTGTAGACATTACAGTGAAATGCTTACTTACAAGCTCTTAACCAACAATGCCATTTTTAAAGAATAATCAAAAAAAAATTAAAAGCTAACAACTAAAGAGCAGCAGTAAAATAAAATAACAGTAGGGAGGCTATATATACAGGGGGGTACCGGGGCAGAGTCAATGTGCGGGGGCACCGGCTAGTCGAGGTAATTGAGGTAATATGTACATGTGGGTAGAGTTAAAGTGACTATGCATAAATAATAGACAGAGTAGTAGCAGCGTAAAAGAGGGGGGTGGGGGTGGGGGTGGGTGGGCAGTGCAAATAGTCCGGGTAGCAATGATTAGCTGTTCAGGAGTCTTATGGCTTGGGGGTAGAAGCTGTTGAGAAGCCTTTTGGACCTAGACTTGGCGCTCCAATTTCATAATATTTCCTCCCCAAAAAAGTGTGGGTTGACGATACAACCAAACTGAAGTTTGAGAGTGTAGGGGGCGTGAATTCTCACCACAAAAGTGCACTTATTAAGAATTCCAGACCACTTAGAAGGGGTTCGTAGTGCATTTTCAGCCCCTTGGCTTTGTTATAAGCACCTCACCACCTCCTGTGGCAGTTGAGTGCCAGAAACAAGAAGCACGCCTCGCCGCCACGAAACCTCACTGAGCTGTCAAAGCGACAGGATTAACTTCAGGCCAATAACACGCAATTAGATTTATTTTCCCTCCTTAAGCCTATAAAGACCACAGCTGAGTGGTCTTTGTAGTCCTCTGTAGCTCAGCTGGTAGAGCACGGCGCTTGTAACGCCAAGGTAGTGGGTTCGATCCCCGGGACCACCCATACACAAAAATATATGCACGCATGACTGTAAGTCGCTTTGGATAAAAGCGTCTGCTAAATGGCATATTATTATTATTATTATTATTATAGTGGACCCTTTTAGCTGAATTTAATTGTGTTTCTCATACACAATGAGCTGTGAGTTACAGGGGTTGGAAATGTGCAACCATGGTGGGTCGTATGCTAAGATGATGGATTTCTGGTCACAGAGAAGACCTAGAGGAGGTGACTGAGGTGATCTTGGGGCCTCCAGGCAGAATTCCACAGAGCTTCCCATCCACGGCCCAAGGGGAAGCCTGCTGGTGGGTGCTCTTTTTGTCAACATGGCAGAGAAACCGACACCGTCCTTAATCATGTAACTTTGTGTTCTGTCCCTTTTACAGGCGTGCTAATTCCGTTATGGGCAAATAAAGATGTAATCACGAGTCCCCACCTCGCCAGTTCATTTGCAGGCCTTACATTTGCCATTGTCGGGGGAGTCCATTCAGCCACCATTGTCGACTGACTGACAATCCCTGCTGCGTTGAGAAGCAGAGAATGAAGGTAAGGAGGAGGAGGAGCAGGAGGAGGAGGAGGAGGAGGAGGAGGAGGAGGAGGAGGAGGAGGAGGAGGAAGAGGAAGAGGAGGAGTAGGAGGATGAAGAGGAGGAGTAGGAGGAAGAGGAGGGGTGCATTTAGGGGGCATCGTCTCTACACTTCTTTCCTAAAAAGGGGGACACCATTTAATATAATATATAATACTCGTGCCACTTGAATGAATTGGGACTGCATGCAAAGATGATTTGACAGAGAACGATTGATTGTTTCATCGTAGACAATACCGTAAGCTTCACATTTCTTTGAACACATTCACATCCAAAGCTTAATATAGATTGCTATTCTCCAAGCTTCTTCTTTCTGCGATGAATAGAAAGCTACCCTTCAATGCTCTATTCTTCTCCTGTCCTCTGCTCCCCATTCATTCAGTTACACAGGTGATATGTCCGCGTAACACCATTACAGTAGTTGACTAATGAGAGAACATTGCTCTCCGTCTGTAGAACGACGTACCTTTGCCAACTCATTGTATAAGCCCATCAGCAGAGCTCTCCATCACATTCTCACTCAGGCAGAAGGAGAGGCAGTAGCATCTCTACAGAGCAAATCAGAGGAGAGGCCTGTGATCCCTGTACTAGCAGTAGGGAGACTGAGGACCTTGTTTCTTCCATTGTTGTGTCTCAATGGGCCACTAGGCTATAAATAGGAGTTAAGTGCAATGGTCAGGTCACTCTGAGGAAGACGTCAGCTTAACGGCAAAACGTCAGTCACCTGTTCTCATCCTGTACATTGGATTAAAGTGAGCTAAAATAAATCCATGTCTGACTTTTTTGTTGAGTGCGCCAACTCCTTTCTGCCTCAAATGAGTCCTTTTGGAAGTTTTTCTTGCCCTTCTCATGTCCTTGTTGAAGACTTTGATGGAACATTCCAGATAAACTAATATGTCAGCTAAGGTGACATAGCTATAATGGTTAAACGTAGCTATTATTCACATATTCTAATGCAACCATTTAGAAAAGAAGGGAGGCTAGAAGGATGCGTTTTCAAAGAAAGAAGGATGCAAGTATTCAAACAGGGCAATTACATTTTTACATTTTACATTTTTAGTCATTTAGCAGATGCTCTTATCCAGAGCGACTTACAGTTAGTGAGTGCATACATTATTTTTTTAGATATTTTTTTCATACTGGCCCCACGTGGGAATGGCAATGGTAACTAACGCATGCAATTCATGGTTTCCCAATGAATTCCATTTAGTTCTGCATTCTAAGACGTCTGGAAGCACAGGGTTGTCTAACTTTAAGCTCTCAAGACACTAAAGTGGATCAAGCTTTACGCAAAGGGATGCCTATAAGAATTAAGTAGCAAAACAGAGTATGTTCTTTAAATACATTCACACCCAGGCTTGTTCCCATCTACAACTTGTCCGGCCATTAAAAGTCGCTAGTCCGAATGAGCAGCGGCATTGAAGCCGATGACGGGCTTCCCTCACGCGATTCAATCACAGCAAACATAAACAGCTGAGATCTGTGAGTCCTCATTAAGCAGCCCCACCACCCTCCTCCCACCACCACCACTTCAATCTGAAACACCTACTCGATGACTGAGCAAATAAATCCATACACTTTTCATGTTTGGGGGGGATTAGTAAGCATATCTTTTCCCTGTTATTCTTTGTCTGGGGTTGGGGGTCTTAAGGTTGGGGGGGTGGTTAGATTGTTACTGAGAACATAATTGGAATGGCCTCTCTGACACTGTCCTTCAGACTGGGTTTTAGCTGCCTCTGTGTGTGTCCCATCCTGCAGGGCCCCTGTGAGGCCCCTGCTGATGTTTCATTAAACAAGAACGTGGTCTCTGAGGAGATGTTTGTGCAGCCTCCGTGGCTCCACCACACAGCGAGAAGCACACCTTCCATTGCAAACTGGCGCGGCTATAATTAGCCACGCACCCCATTTCATGATGGGGTCCCTGTGTAAGCCAGTCGCTGTGTGTGTGTGTGTGTGTGTGTGTGTGTGTGTGTGTGTGTGTGTATGGGGAGCTTACAGTGGTGTAAGAAAGATTGAGACTGGTCTTTGAGGGAGAATACTTTTGTTGTATGACTCAAGCAGAGGGAGGGAGGCCCATGGGAATGTTCTGGGGCATTACCACTGTTGCTGCTGATACTTCTAACTTTAGTTAAAATTATTTCAAAATGAGTCATGTGTAGTAATATCTAAATACGTCAAAGGTTATATATTTCTAATTTAAATTTCAGGGCAACACTGAAATTTTAATTAGCTTGATATTATAACTGTACACATCAACAAATAAACCCTCCAATAAAATAGCGCACATTTACACACAACTACCAGTACCAGTGTATTCAAATAGTTTATCTTCTCTTTTAACAGCCCCTTGGGACTAGGGCTGCTAGGCCTGGGCCCATTCAACAAGTGTCTCAGTGTTGATCAAGGATCAGGTACCCCCTTTTATTCTTTATGATTTAAAAGGCAAAACTGATCCTAGATCAGCACTTCTGCTCTGAGATGTTTTGTAAAAATGGGCCTAGGCCTTGGACCATTTACATTTTGTAATGCATTATTGAACTGAATGACAGAGATGTGGAAAGTGTTGGAGTAACTTTTCTAATCTCCTTGAATGAACTTTGTCAACCCTACTACAAAACAGTTGCCCTTTCCTTGTAAAAGCCTAAACATTTGATCCAGCGTGCATAAGTATTTTGAGCAGTGGACCCTCATCTTCAACCAATGATAATAATCAGAGATATTGAATGAGAGGATGATGCAGAGATATACAAAGTATGCAAGCAAGCCCATCTGTTCCAGAGCTCCAGAGGAATCCTGCAGCCTTATTTGTATTTGTATTTATTTGTATTTATTATGGATCCCCATTCGCTGCTGCCTAGGCAGCAGCTACTCTTCCTGGGGTCCAGCAAAATTAAGGCAGTTATACATTTGAAAAACATTACAATACATTCATAACAGATTCCACAACATATTAAGTGTGTGCCCTCAGGCCTCTACTCTACTTCCACATATCTATAACACAAAATCCATGTGTACATGTGTGTACATTATAAGGTTGCTGTGGTGGTGCAAGGAGGGCAAGTGGGATAGTGAGGGCTCTGGATGGTTGAACAGTACTGCTAGGCTCTTTAAAGAGCCTGTGATGGACTACAGAGCCTGGCTCTCAATCAGAGCTGGTCATGGGGCTATATCTGGATAAGTCAAATACAACTTTATCCTTCTGATCAAACTGATTGCAATGCATACAAATTCAAATGTGTCTTGCTCGAAGGAGGAATGTTATTTTTCCCTTATCACTAAACTCTGTAACCAGATTTGATTCCGTTGTCGGTAATTTTAGTAGGATTACGTTTGTGGAAAAATAGTTTGACGTCCCTATAAAGAAGAGCATACGCTCACATTTAGTATATTCTACTATAGCTAGTGGTTCAGTTGTCCATCTCCTTTCTAGAGTTGCATGGTTCACAGTGTTTGGTGGTGTAGCTGTACGTCTGACTATGTCCATCTGCCACTCATGAGAAATGAATGACTCATATTTGCGTAACTCAACCTCCCAGTTACACTGCACTTTATGACAACAAAGTCTATGGCCCCTCCTCGGCTCCAGATCTACTTGTGTCTGTAAGCAATTAGCTCATAGGTTTCTGCTTGACTCCATTGTTTGGGTTACTGGCTGCTGACAAAGATAATGAACCATAATCATTGAATGACTTGGTAATTGCTAAGGTGTATCGGGGGAACGGCAACAGCGGCAATTATCTTACTTTTGACATCCATTCTCTCATTAAATGATGATGTCATCGAAACATGATAAAACATGATCAACATGAGAGTTTATATTTTTTTTAAAATACACTTTCCATTTAGTTACATTGGCCAACAGCAATACTGCAGCAAATTGTTGACCAATCAAACTCTTTCCATGAGTTCTTTGCTCATTGGCTGTTAATATATTAATTGTTTCCGTAGAAGACTCTGTGTGACTATAATTCGATTCTGAATGACTAACATTTATAATTCACAAAACCACCAAGGCATGACTAAACAATTATTGTTTCAAGCTCCTACACTTTTGAAACCAAGTATGCTGTACTTTGTAATTCAGCTCAGCGAAACGTAACCCCTCATAAGCGGTGGTTAGAAGTATTCCTATCTGTTTTCACTTAAACTTTGCTTAGAAAGAGTAGTTAACAAGGTGCCTGAGCAAAGCGAAGCAAAGTGTCCTGTTATTAAGTGTTAAAAGCATTATGGATATGCTTAACACCCCGGCCATCCTACAATCCAAACTAGACGCCCTCAATCTCACACAAATTATCAACGAACCTACCAGGTACAACCCTAAATCCGTAAACATGGGTACCCTCATAGATATCACCTGACTAACTTACCCTCTAAATACACCTCCGCTGTCTTCAACCAGGATCTCAGCGATCACTGCCTTATTGCCTGCGTCCGTAACGGGTCCGCGGTCAAACGACCACCCCTCATCACTGTCAAACGCTCCCTAAAACACTTTAGCGAGCAGGCCTTCCTAATTGACCTGGCCCAGGTATCCTGGATGGATATAGATTTCATTCCGTCAATAGAGGATGCCTGGTTGTCCTTTAAAAGTAATTTCCTCTCAATCTTAAATAAACATGCCCCATTCAAAAAATACAGAACTAAGAACAGATATAGCCCCTGGTTCTCCTCAGACTTGACTGCCCTTGACCAGCACAAAAACATCCTGTGGCATACTGCATTAGCATCAAATAGCCCCCCGCGATATGCAACTTTTCAGGGAAGTTAGGAACCAATATACACAAGCAGTCAGGAAAGCAAAGGCTAACTTTTTCAAACAGAAATTTGCATCCTGTAGCACTAGCTCCAAAAAGTTTGGGACACTGTAAAGTCCATGGAGAATAAGAGCTCTTCCTCCCAGCTGCCCACTGCACTGAGGCTAGGAAACACTATCACCACCGATAAATCTACAATAATCAAGAATTTCAACAAGCATTTTTCTACGGCTGGCCATGCTTTCCACCTGGCTACCACTACCCCGGCCACCAACTCTGCCCCCCCGCTTCTCCTTCACACAAATTCAGACAGTTGATGTTCTGAAAGAGCTGCAAAATCTGGACCCCTACAAGTCAGCTTGGCTAGACAATCTGGACCCTTTCTTTCTAAAACTAGCCGCCGAAATTGTCGCAACCCCTATTACTAGCCTGTTCAACCTCTCTTTCGTAACGTCTGAGATCCCCAGAGATTGGAAAGCTGCCGCGGTCATCCCCCTCTTCAAAGGGGGTGACACTCTAGATCCAAACTGTTACAGACCTATATCCATCCTGCCCTGCCTTTCGAAAGTATTTTAAAGCCAATTTAACAAACAGATCACTGACCATTTCGAATCCCACCGTACCTTCTCCGCTATGCAATCCGGTTTCCGAGCTGGTCATGGGTGCACTTCAGCCACGCTCAAGGTCCTAAACAATATTATAACCGCGATCGATAATATACAGTACTGTGCAGCCGTCTTCATCGACCTGGCCAAGACTTTCGACTCTGTCAACCACCGCATTCTTATTGGCAGACTAAATAGCCTTGGTTTCTCAAATGACTGCCTCGCCTGGTTCACCAACTACTTCTCAGATGGAGTTCAATGTGTCAAATCGGAGGGCCTGTTGTCTGGACCTATGGAAGTCTCTATGGGGGTGCCACAGGGTTCAATTATTGGGCCGACTCTTTTCTCCGTGTATATCAATGATGTCGCTCTTGCTGATGGTGACTCTCAAATCTACCTCTACGCAGACGACACCATTTTGTATACATCTGGCCCTTCATTGGACACTGTGTTAACAAACCTCCAAACGAGCTTCAATGCCATACAACACTCCTTCAGTAGCCTCCAACTGCTCTTAAACACTAGTAAAACTAAATGCATGCTCTTCAATCGAATGCTGCTGGCACCCGCCCACCCGACTAGAATCACTACTCTCGACGGGTCTGACCTAGAGTATGTGGACAACTACAAATACCTAGGTGTCTGGTTAGACTGTAAACTCTCCTTCCAGACTCACATTAAGAATCTCCAATCCAAAGTTAAATCTAGAATCGGCTTCCTATTTCGCAACAAAGCCTCCTTCACTCATGCTGCCAAACATGCCCTCGTAAAACTGACTATCCTACCGATCCTTGACTTTGGCGATGTCATTTACATTTACATCATTTAGCAGACGCTCTTATCCAGAGCGACTTACAGTTAGTGAGTGCATACATTTTTATTTTTCATACTGGCCCCCCGTGTAGTCTATCACAGTGCCATCCGTTTTGTATCCAAAGCCCCATACACTACCCACCACTGTGACCTGTACGCTCTTGTTGGCTGGTCCTCACTACATGTTCGTCGTCAAACCCACTGGCTCCAGGCCATCTATAAATCACTGCTAGGCAAATCCCCGCCTTATCTTAGCTCATTGGTCACCATAGCAGCACCCACCCGTAGTCTGCGCTCCAGCAGGTATATCTCACTGGTCATCCCCAAAGCCAACACCTCCTTTCGCCGCCATTCCTTCCAGTTCTCTGCTGCCAATGACTGGAACGAATTGCAAAAATCTCTGAAGCTGGAGACTCTTATCTCCCTCACTAACTTTAAGCATCAGTTGTCAGAGCACCTTACCGATCACTGCACCTGTACACAGCCCATCTGAAATTAGCCCACCCAACTACCTCATCCCTATATTGTTATTTATTTTGCTCTTTTGCACCCCAGTATCTCTACTTGCACATAATCTCTTGCACATCTAGCATTCCAGTGTTAATACTAATTGTAATTATTTTGCACTATAGCCTATTTATTGCCTTACCTCCATAACTTGCTACATTTGCACACACTGTATATATATTTTCTGTTGTATTTTTTGACTTTATGTTTTTTTTACCCCATATGTAACTCTGTGTTGTTGTTTTTATCGCACTGCTTTGCTTTATCTTGGCCAGGTCGCAGTTGTAAATGAGAACTTGTTCTCAACTGGCTTAGCTGGTTAAATAAAGGTTAAATAAATAAAATAAAATAAAAAAGCCACTAGTGTTTCACTCACCAATTAAATATGTGCGCTGTAAACATGATCAACAGTTCTGAATAGGACTGGAAGGCTGTAGCAGTTCACCTGAGATCTTATCATAGTCAATTCCAGTCAATTGAGCGAATGAATCAGAATTCTAATACATTAAATTAAGACTGCCATGATTTGGCATTAGGATCATTAAATTAATTGAATTGAATGAACTTGATGTGAACTTGACCATACCTGTGGAAAACCAAATCAGTATGTCTTCTCATTGTCAACCCCCTTTCTTAGCTGACATCAATCAAAACACAAAGGAGAATTTGGAAACATTTCAACCTTCATGCAATGTCTTATATAGTGTACAGTACAGTTTCTATCTCACTTGTATTTCTGTTCATTTGTGCTCTATCCCAAACAATGCAGTATGTGCGCTTACTTGGGGATTGTGTAGGGGAAAATACATAATCTGCCAAAGGAAAGTGATCAAACATTGTCAATGTCTGAGGCTCATATTGGCTACCCTCACGACTAGGTGGCTTTTTGTACATACTATATAATAAAGAGGTCAAATTCCTTCAACTGAGTTTTCCCATATTCACATCTGATTCACACCGATTTCCCCAACATGTAATTTTAGACTAAGGTACACATGCAGACACTTACAAAATAGAGTCTAAGGCTACGTTTACACAGGCAACCTAATTCTGATTTTTGGTTTTATTCATTGGTCTTTTGACCAATCAGATCTAAAAAAATAAAAAATAAAGAGCTGATGTGAAAAGATCTGATGTGATTGGTCAAAAGAACAATTAGTGGGAAAAAAGACCAGAATTGGGCTGCCTATATAACTGCAGCCTAATAATCTAATACACAAACACACACAAGCCTCCAAATAATAATCTCAATGAATAACCTGAGTTCATATTACTGCCATTTTAAAGCCAGCCTGCTGGTTATAGCTACAGTGAGCCAGTCTCATTGCCGACCACCCGGCACAATGGGCACACACACAACACAACAACACACAACACAACAACACACACACAACACAACAACACAAACACAACACAACACAAGCAAAAGGCCACAGTCATAAATAAACACATTCATTTGTAAGGCTGACTTTTGCAATTAGGACTGCAAGGGGAAATATATAGCTGAGAATCCCTTTAACAAGCTTCTTTGATGGCACCTTGATCTTCACAAAGAATATCCCCCTCCAGTTCATTCTTCAGAAAGTCAGGGGAAAATACTTAGGGAGTTATATGTCCGGGATGGGCAAATGAAGGCTATAGGGTGTCATAAAACCCCAAGGCAATTAAAAGTGGTTATTTTTCACCCTCCTCTAAATTCTGTAGCAATTAATCTGCCCAATTTGATTACGAACGGCACAAATTAAACAATAAAGAGCTGTCTAATGAGAAATTAATTATGGGGAGCAGGAGTGGGGCTGGGGCAATACGTCAGCATCGGTGGCAGACAGCGTCTGCCCATGAGGGAGACAAAGAGCCTTCCTGTCCATGTGGTCCCACACTGATAGGGCCTTCATCACAGATCAGTAGATCCAAGGCCCATAAACGGCAGAGCCATAATTGAAAGTGTCAAAATCAATAGTATTAAATTAAATATACTGTTTCTCCCTCCGGGATGGGGTTCCGACTGTGTGGTGCGGTTGTCTCAGGTGACCTCCTCGCTGAGAGTTCTCTCTCTGTGTGTGTGTGTGTGTGTGTGTGTGTGTGTGTGTGTGTGTGTGTGTGTGTGTGTGTGTGTGTGTGTGTGTGTGTGTGTGTGTGTGTGTGTGTGTGTGTGTGTGTGTGTGTGTGTGTGTGTGTGTGTGTGTGTGTGTGTGTGTGTGTGTGTGTGTGTGTAAGCATGTGGACAGCCTTTTGTCCTCTATGTGAATGTGTTGGACAGAAAATGCAATCATACGTCTTGGCAAAACATAGGCAAATACACACACGTCAGTTAAACCTTAATGTACAGTAGAAGTAGGAAGTTTACATACACCTTAGCCAAATACATTTAAACTCAGTTTTTCACAATTCCTGGCATTTAATCCTAGTAAAAATTCCCTGTATTAGGTCAGTTAGGATCACCACTTTATTTTAAGAATGTGAAATGTCAGAATAATAGTAGAGAGAATGATTTATTTCAGCTTTTATTTATTTCATCACATTCCCAGTGGGTCAGAAGTTTACATACACTCAATTAGTATTTGGTAGCATTGCCTTTAAATTGTTAACTTGGGTCAAACGTTTCGGGTAGCCTTCCACAAGCTTCCCACAATAAGTTGGGTGGATTTTGGCCCATTCCTCCTGACAGAGCTGGTGTAACTGAGTCAGGTTTGTAGGCCTCCTTGCTCGCACACGCTTTCTCAGTTCTGCCTACACATTTTCTATAGGATTGAGGTCAGGTCTTTGTGATGGCCACTCCAATACCTTGTTTTTGTTGTCCTTAAGCCATTTTGCCACAACATTGGAAGTATGCTTGGGGTCATTGTCCATTTGGAAGACCCATTTGCGACCAAGCTTTAACTTCGTGACTGATGTCTTGAGATGTTGCTTCAATATATCCACATAATTTTCCTTCCTCATGATGCCATCTATTTTGTGAAGTGCACCAGTCCCTCCTGCAGCCAAGCACCCCCACAGCATGATGCTGCCACCCCCGTGCTTCACGGTTGGGATGGTGTTCTTCGGCTTGCAAGCAACCCCCTTTTTCCTCCAAACATAACGATGGTCATTATGGCAAAACAGTTATATTTTTGTTTCATCAGACCATAGGACATTTCTCCACAAAGTACGATCTTTGTCCCCATGTACAGTTGCAAACCGTAGTCTGGCTTTTTTATGGCGGTTTTGGAGCAGTGGCTTCTTCCTTGCTGAGCGGCCTTTAAGCGGTTAAGTCAATATAGGACTTGTTTTACTGTGGATATTGATACTTTTGTACCTGTTTCCTCCAGCATCTTCACAAGGTCCTTTGCTGTTGTTCTGGGATTGATTTGCACTTTTCGCACCAAAGAACGTTCATCTCTAGGAGACAGAACACGTCTCCTTCCTGAGCGGTATGACAGCTGCGTGGTCCCATGGTGTTTATACTTGCATACTATTGTTTGTACAGATGAACGTGGTACCTTCAGGCGTTTGGAAATTACTCCCAAGGATGAACCAGACTTGTGGAGGTCTACCATTTTTTTCAGAGGTCTTGGCTGATTTCCTTTCATTTTCCCATGATGTCAAGCAAAGAGGCACTGAGTTTGAAGGTAGGCCTTGAAATACATCCACAGGTACACCTCCAATTGACTCAAATGATGTCAATTAGCCTATCAGAAGCTTCTAAAGCCATGACATCATTTTCTGGAATTTTCCAAGCTGTTTAAAGGCACAGTCAACTTAGTGTATGTAAACTTCTGACTCACTGGAATTGTGATACAGTGAATTATAAGTGAAATAATCAGTCTGTAAACAATTGTTGGAAAAATTACTTGTGTCATGCACAAAGTAGATGTCGTAACCGACTTGACAAAACTATAGTTTGTTAACATGAAATTTGTGGAGTGGTTGAAAAACGAGTTTTAATGACTCCAACCTAAGTGTATGTAAACTTCAGACTTCAACTGTATATATTTTATGTTGGATTATTACAGGATAATACTAATTTAACCACTGAAAATCTGAGGAATTAACCCTTAGTGTTATTTCCCATGTCAACATTTAACTTCCAATTTGCATAACATGAGTCAACTCCCTCCACAGTACACCTCTGAATGCCACTTCTTCAATAGAATACCGGCCACAGAGAATAAGGCAGTGAGTTGCCAGATGGACATAGTGCAACTCTAGTGGCAGCCCTTGGAGGTTTTGAGTGTCTATTGCTATTCTTTTCTCACTGCTATGAATATGCCTGATTGGCCAGGGAGTCCAGTCACCTCGAGGACTCCTCATGCACTGTTTTGGGGGCAATTTCAACTTTTCTACAAATACAACTTACACTTCCAACACTCACCATTTAGTATTTTGGTGCAAGAAGAAGAAGAAGAAGAAGAAGAAGAAGAAGAAGAAGAAGAAGAAGAAGAAGAAGAAGAAGAAGAAGAAGAAGAAGAAGAAGAAGAAGAAGAAGAAGAAGAAGAAGAAGAAGAAGAAGAAGAAGAAGAAGAAGAAGAAGAAGAAGAAGAAGAAGAAGAAGAAGAAGATTCCCCTGACCCTTTTACGGCTGGCTTGGTTTGTGGGAATTCCTGCTCCATCCATGTCCACCTTTGTGTGGGTTTTAATTCTTGACCCATTTTGCCTCCATTAGACATGGAGAGGATCTCATGCGTTTTTACCCAAGATCTCCCTGGCAACGGGGTAACACAGAGAGGCAGAGGACATCACCTGTGGCAAAGCCCTGCTCCTCATCATTTCGGGATTTGCCCCATATTTAAAGGATTAGGGAGCTGGAGTCAGCACAGGGTCACTGTGAGGGAGAGTTATTTTTTCAGGGAAGTGGGGGGGGGGTTGACCATAGGGCTGGGTAGCTCAATCCCCTCTGGATAAACTTGGGCTGCAGACTGTTGAGTCTTGTGAGATTATGTTGGAGCCAAGTCTGCTACGTTGTGATCTGGGGGACAGGAGAGTGTTGCCATCCATAACCGACAACCCCTCCTTTACGGACACGTTGTTGTTTTCATTTTCTCCAGTCTATCTCCTTTTGCTCAGATCTAAGGATGGAGGGAACAAACCAAAATGGGGGCTTGGGTTTGTTAAAGGGGAGGCTGACGTAGGTCTACAGTGTGGCACTAGAATGTCATGACAGGATTAGAATGCTGATATCACATTGTGGCACAAAACTGACCCCAGAGTTTTTCTTTATCTCTAAATTGCAAATGTGACTCCATACTTACTAATTAGATCAAAGTTGTTGTTGTGTTTTGACTTGAACACTGATTATTCAATGATGATTCAGCAACTTATCTAAACTTGTCTAGATGATCATCCTCGTTCGGATACGTATTTGCACCTTTCATTTGGGGAATTGCTTTAGTTTCTGGGTTGAAAGGGAGATAGCAGGGAGATAGAGGGGTGGAAGGTAGCCTAGCAGTTAAGAGCTTTGGGCAAGTAACCAAAAGGTTGCTGGTTTGAATCCCTGAGCCGACTAGGCACAGGGATTCAAGGCACTTAATCCTAATTGCTCCTGTAAATCACTCTAGCATCTGCTAAATGATGTAAATGTGATAGCAGAGGCAACATTTTAAGAAAGACATTAGGCCTATTAATAGCATAATATCATACTTTTGTTTGTGAAATGCCTTTAATTCCAGTCTTCATGGAGGAATTTCAAAACCATGCAGCATTGCTGAGATTGAAATATAATGTGTCATTTTGAAATTATTATGAGCTATTACCATATATAATAGGATGACAACATTTACATACAGATGATTTGTAGTAGAGCAGAGCAGGAAAAGGTAACAGAAGTGCTGATAGTGCATAAATATATACTGTAAGCGGTTACTGAAACCGTGCAGATGTTTTTGATATATATATTACAATACTATTTTTCCAGTCGAAATGTTCTCATCACACTTGCACTGTATATCGGCTTAGATTTGGCTGTTCTCGCAGTCCACCTCCCTCACAGCGTCAGGCCGTGGTTGACAATGTGGTCAACCAGTGTTGCGCGGATCTCATTTGTCAGATTAGGTCCTCTTTGAGAGGCACCTTCTTGTCTTCCTCTTCCTCTTCCTCTTCCTCTTCCTCTTCCTCCCTTCCTCCTCCTCCTCCTCCTCCTCATTCTCCTCCTCGTCCTCCTCGTTCTCCTCGTCCTCCTCCTCGTTCTCCTCGTCCTCCTCGTCCTCCTCGTCCTCCTCGTTCTCCTCGTTCTCCTCGTCCTCCTCCTCGTTCTCCTCGTCGTCCTCCTCCTCCTCCTCCTCCTCGTCTTACTCTTTCTCTGACTCTTTCCATTGTGCTTGATTTTTTTTTTTATAGTAATATATTGTATTGTGTAGCTATTGTTTTTAGTAAATAGTAAAGTTTCATAGATTCATCTGTTTTCAGTGCATGGTAATTCCAATATTGTGTCAGTTGGGGATCTTTTAAACAGGGTCTAAGCGTCAAAAACAGCACTTCTGCAGTCATTTTCACAGTTAAATTGTTCCTTTCTATCCTGTGACAAACAATGCCAGGATATATATGAATATGGGATTCATACAAAAGGACTCATTGACTTTGTAACATGAAACCTGTGTTCCTCTGTAGCTCAGCTGGTAGAGCACGGCGCTTGTAACGCCAGGGTAGTGGGTTCGATCCCCGGGACCACCCATACACAAAAAGAAAATGTATGCACACATGACCGTAAGGCGCTTTGAATTAAAGCGTCTGCTAAATGGCATATTATATTATTATAAACCTTGATAATCCGGATTTAGTAAATCGTGTCTCGGTGACTAGAAAGTGCATGTCATGAAATTCTCGATATGACTGTTAAATGCAAAGGTTTGTCAAAATGGAAAAAGCAGGTGAAAGTTTAATTCATGACACTGCAAATTCCTTTAACGTTTTGGAAAGTATTTGTCTAATTGTGGTAATCGAATACAGAACACGAACGACAGTAGAGAACATAGTCATGACATAGCAAATGCCCTTATACAAGTATATAATGCATACTGCCATCTATCTATCTATCTATCTATCTATCTATCTATCTATCTATCTATCTATCTATCTATCTATCTATCTATCTATCTATCTATCATAATGCTATACTGTATTATTATTATTATTATTATTATTATTATTATTATTTTTATTATTATTATTATTATTATTATTATTATTACTACTACTACTACTAACACTACTACTACTACTATACCTGGACTACCTTGATCCCGACATTGAAAGATTAGGAGGTGACGTGTTTTCGTCAATTAAGTAATTTGTTTTTGGATTATAGGGAATTATGGGTGACAGCATTCTGATGACCTCATTTACATAATCATTAGCATCTTCGACTCGTTTTTTATCCAGTGTCTCTAAATGATTTTTGCTGCAACTATTGCTTGTTATGCGCTTATTAAACATTGAATTAATAATCTATTTATCTAGTTCCCAATCAACAAACGCACTGCAGCAAGCGTGTTAAGAAGGATGGGGAACGATCAAAACCCCATTTAATGATTCTCGTTGGTTAAATCATTAATTTGAATGTCCTATATCATATTAACCGGGGCAATGATTTCCAAATGATTTTATTAGTAGGCTTTTTGTTTAATGGCGTGAAATAAATAACGGGCGATAATTCAATTTCACACCAATACCTCGGGTAATTGAGATGTCGTTGATTGAAGGATGGAATGTTGCAAATCCAACGAGCTAAGGAGTTTTATCTAGCGCTTACAGGGGATAGGGAGCAAGACCTTAAGGGCGGGGGCGTCAGATTCGGCAGTTCACATCCTAAAATTATTTGTCTTTTCATGTCATCTAGAGGTCATGTGCTTGTAGGATCGATCATATATGGCCAAATGTAAGGTATGTGTGTGTGTGCGTGTGTGTGTGTGTGTGTGTGTGTGTGTGTGTGTGTGTGTGTGTGTGTGTGTGTGTGTGTGTGTGTGTGTGTGAATGAGAGCGAGAGAGTGCATGTGAAGATATATTCTAATAACATAATATGGCAGTTTGAATTAATGTAATCTCAGAAAAGCAAAATATGACGACCCGTAAGAGTGCTAAATCATGTGATTATCATTGTTGATTACCCCTATCAATAATATTATTAACAAGTGCTTTGGAAAAAAGTATCTTTCTGATGGCCTAATAGTGTCTGTTATTACCAACCTAATGTAAAGATAATAAAGGAAGATAATAATAATAATAATAATAATAATAATAATAATAATAATAATAATAATAATTTATAGTAGGCCAATTCATTAGGATCCTTATTTTATTTTAATAACATAATGCTTCGATTCCCAAATAACGAAAAGTATGCTATTCCCCTTTTTTTTTTTTTTGACACAAAAATGTGTCCTTAAAGAAGTAGTAGATCATTTCACAATGCTACATATTCTGGCATTTCACTATTCTTGGATGGACAAATGTTGCTTAAGGTGTAAAACATTTTAACACAAATTAGTATTTTTCAACAGCATGACTTGTATTTACAGTAAGGGTAATAAATGACTATTACCATTTTTCTCGGCATGGCTTGTCCATTGCACGAAAACAGTCTTGCGGTACCTCGCCTGGATTCGCTTGAGGGTGAGTGTAGCAAATTATGAGCGTTTCCGAGCATTCGAGGAGACGATGTCACGCAAATACTACTTGAATGACACTGGTCTGGGAACAATATTGTCCCCCGCTGTGCCGGCGACAAGCAAACTGAAAACCCCTTTCTTTACCGCGAGAGATTTTTGCCGTCACCGTGGGGACACTCATCCATGTCAACCGTGAAAGGTGAGGAGATGAATGGCGAATCCATTCACACTCTCGCTTAGTACTTGGCGAATTTGATCAACTTTGAGACTTGAATACGCGGAGTATAGACTAAGTGTCCATGCATGATTTGATAAAGCTCTTTTCACCTGTAGTTTTTCCATCACTGTATTCATCATTACACGCGAGGTTCCTTTTGGGAATCTTATCATTCAATTTTGAAGAATTGATAGCAGTTGTTTTAAAAGCAAGTAACCGTGTAGGATATTTTTATGTAGGGTGCCTGGGTGAAATCCGAAGGAACCTTTAAAAATGTTATTATCAAAGATTAAATCGGTCCATTCCATTGTCACAAAAAATATGAAAAACTTATATTGTTTACAATGTTTTGTTCGTTTTATTTATTCTAATGAATAGCCTACACGCACTAGCCATACACAGGCTACATATGCACTATACTAAATACATCCATGCAGGATATACACATACTTGTCAGTACTTTTTTGATTAAATATTCTTTAGGCTTATTTTAAAGTGCAGTGCATGGGTTTGAGAAAGGGAATAAAACTTACTGTAATCATATCATTATACATAATCTATAGAGTGATGCAAACACACTCACACACACACACACTCGTGCATAAAACCTGTCCTAAGAAAATATCCTGATTGAGGAAATGATGCTGCGCTATTGGTTTGATAGGCTCTAGATATACACTCGAAGAATAAAAGGTTATTAGAGGAACCTTTTCGAGTTGCCACTGTGGGGGAACCTTTTTGAAATGTTGGGTTCCTCGAGGAAACTTTTTGGAAAGGTTAATCGAGGAACCGTTTTTGGAGATATGGGTTCATTTTTTAAACCTTTTTATTATTAATAATATTTAGCAATTCTAATAATAAAAAGAATGCTGATAATAATAGTAATCCATATAATGACACAAAAACTCCATGGTTAACTTAAGAAGATTTATTTGGCAAAAATATACATATTTTATTTACATTTTAATTAGGCCGATATATTTTAAATAATAACAATAATAACCATGAAAACAATACATCCAAAACAGAACAACAAGACCATACTTTGGAGCAAACACATTTTTTTTCCATTTTTTTTTTCATTTTTTTATGAATGGATATTATCCATATATTCTATAGATATTACATGATGAAAGCCTATGACCTTGAAGTGGTCATGGCATTACTTTGATGCCACACCTCATATGGAAAGATTTTATTCGTGCACATCCATTATTCACCCTATTCCACACCAGAATAAACATTTATTTTCAACCAAGGTATGCAATAGTCAAAGTTCACATTTGAAGTTACATATCCATTGGTTGCGGGGAGTTCCATAGTCTGGGTGCTACCCTGGAGAATGCCCTGTTGCCAAAATGGTGAATGTTGGATTTGGGTATGATGAGATGTCTAGCAGTGAAAGAAGACCTGAGTGACCCAGTGGGTTGGTCTGGGAAGTAGGTAGGAGGTTTTCTTGATCACCAAGGTCAGCAGGGAATGGGGGCATTCACATCATGTAGTCCAATGGAGGGTATCACCAGACCTGAACTCAAATAAAAATAAATGTAATCAGACTTTTTCTAGTCAAATGATCCTGTCATGGCAGGATACTTAAGCCAAAAGGTAACTTATATCCTTGGATCCTATGAGGCAGTTGGCATCAGTTGCTGGGACCTGTTCAGTGATCCTGCCGACCAAGGCCGGGTCTGAGGAGCTATTTGGCGTAGCAGCTAGCCTAGCTGCTAGCTAGCTGCCTATGATACTAAAAGGGTTTTCTTGAGGGCTTTAACGCAGGACGCTGCATGGTTAGCCATTGTGGCTGGGACCGCGGATTGTCCCAGGCTTTTAGCTGTCTAGATCCCTGCTGTCTGTTTGTTGTTGTTTTCAATCTTCCCTGTGACCTGCTCTGTCTGGAACTGCTAGGAGTAACAGTGCAACCTACGTTGCTAGCTACCATGACAAAGACCAAAGCCGGCGGGAGTACCGTTGAGGACAGTGGTGTCTCTCTATCACAGGTGAAGGATATTTTGAACAAACAAAAACAGTTCTACAAGCAGTTGTTAAATTGCTTCAAGTGTTTTGTCCAAATACTGCTGGAGTCAACTAATAAAATAATGGACGACCTGACCAGAGAGGTCCAGGGCCTGAAGAACAGTTTGAGGTTCTCCCAGCAATCTGTAAGTCATTGAGAGAAGGCATCAGTTTTGTGTGTGAATTCATGATAACAATGACGAAGGAATCAGATTATCTCAAGGGACAATCAAGGCGGAACAACATGGTTGTGGACGGAATTGCAGAATCTCCACATGAGACCTGGACGGAGTCTGAGGACAAAGTCAGGGAAATGATCTCGGAGAAACTGAAGATGGACCACAGGAAGATTGTGATGGAACACGCCCACAGAACAGGGAAACCCACCACCGGCCAAGGTGACAGGCCCAGGCCGATAGTGGTCAAGTTCCTGAGGTTCAAGGACAAGGTAGCTGCTCTCGAAAGAGCTAGAGAGGAACGTATATCTTCCTCAACGAGGACTATCCTGAAGCTGTGCGCCAGAAGAGGAAAGAACTTATCCCAGCCATGAAAGCTGCCAGAGCGCATTGGGCCATTGCTTACATTCGCTATGACAGGCTCATTGTCCACCATCCCTCCCAAAAGCCTGGAAAGGAGGAGAAAGCCAAGCCAATGGGTTTGTAGCTTCAACCCAGCAGCACACACACAGGCTTACACACACCAACTGATTAATGGACTGCTGAATGTATTTTTTAAAATCTGATAAGCTACACAGGAGAGGGCTGAAAATATCCCATATTAATATATGTAGCCTTAGAAATAAGGTTCATGAAATCAATAACTTGCTAACACCAGATAACATTCATATATTAGCAATTTCTGAGACTCACTTAGATAATTCATTTAATGACACAGCAGTAGCAATAAAAGGATATAACATCTATAGAAGAGACAGGAATGCTTATGGGGGAGGTGTTGCTATATATATTCAGAGCCATATCCCTGTAATGCTTAGAGAAGATCTTATGTCAAGTGTTATTGAAGTGCTGTGGTTGCAGGTTCACTTGGCACATCTAAAGCCTTTTCTTTTGGGGTGTTGCTATAGGCCACCAAGTGCTAACAGTCAGTATCTAAATAATATGTGTTAAATGCTTGATAGTGTATGTGATGTAAACAGAGAGGTCTACTTCATTGGGTACCTGAATATTGACTGGTTTTCATCAAGCTGTCCACTCAATAGGAAGTTTCTCACTGTAACCAGTACCTGTAATCTGGTTCAGGTTATTCATCAACCTACCAGGGTGTTTACAAACACTACAGGAACAAGATCATACACATATATCAATCACATTTGTACTAATACTGTAGAACTTTGTTCTAAAGCTGTATCCGTAATCAAGTTCCAAAAGCTGGGCCTAAAATAGTGTATAAGAGCTCATGCAAAATATTTTGCTGTGACTCTTATGTGGATGATGTTAAAAATATTTGTTGGTCTGATGTGATTAATAAGGAGCATCCAGACTCTGCACTTGATTAATTTATTAAATTGTTTCTTCCAATTATTGATAAACATGCACCTGTTAAGAAACTGACTGTTAGAACTGTTAAGGCTCCATCGATTGATGAGGAATTGAAAAACTGTATGGTTGAAAGAGATGGGGCAAAAGGAGTGGCTAATAAGTCTGGCTGCACATCTGACTGGCTGACATACTGCAAATTGAGAAATGATGTGACTAAACTCAACAAAAAGAAGAAGAAACTGTATTATGAAGCTAAGATCAATGATATAAAGAATTATGGAAAAAAACTTTGGAGTACCTTAAATGAAATTATGGGCAGAAAGACAATTTCAACTCCATCTTTCATCGAATCAGATGGTTTACAGTATTCATCACAAAACCATTTGATGTTGCCAATTATTTTAATGGTTACTTCATTGGCAAAGTGGGCAAACTTAGGTAGGAAATACCACACACTTACCCCACCAGAAATGCCACCAGGTGTCTTTTCACAGTCCCCAAATCCAGAACAAATTCAAGAAAGCGTACAGTATTATATAGAGCCATTATTGCATGGACCTCAGTTCTATCTCATATTGCTCAAATGAACAGCAAACCTGTTTTCAAAAAACATATAAAGCAACACCTCACGGCACAATGCCTCTCCCCTATTTGACCTAGATAGTTTGTCTGTTTGTATTGATATGTAGGCTACGTGTGCCTTTTTAAAATGTATGCAGTTCTGTCCTTGAGCTGTTCTTGTCTATTAATGTTCTGTATTACGTCATGTTTCATGCTTTGTGTGGACCCTAGGAAGAGTAGCTGCTGCTTTCAAAACAGCTAATGGGGATCCTAATAAAATACCAAACACAAAAGACTCACTCTGTGTGCCATAATAGTGTTTAACGTGATTTTTGAATGACTACCTCATCTCTGTACCCATACAATTATCTGTATGGTCACTCAGTCGAGCATTGAATTTCAAACACAGATTCAACCACAAAGACCAGGGAGGTTTTCCAATGCCTCGCAAAGGGCACCTATCAGTAATGGGTAAATTGTTTTTAAAAAGCAGACATTTAATATCCTTTTGAGCATGGTGAAGTTATTAAATGACACTTTGGATGGTGTATCAATACACCCAGTCTCTACAAAGATACAAGCATCCTTCCTAACTCAGTTGCTGGAGAGGAAGGAAACCGCTCAGGGATTTCACCATGAGGCCAATGGTCCCTTTAAAAGAGTTACAGGGTTTAACAGCTGTGATAAGAGAAAACTGAGGATGGATCAACAACATTGTAGTTACTCCACAATAGTAACCTAAATGACTGAGTGAAAAGAAGTAAGCCTGTACAGAATAAACATATTCCAAAACATGCATGCTCTTTGCAAGAAGGCACTAAAGTAAAACTGCTAGAAATGTGACAAAGAAATTAACTTTATGTCCTGAATACAAAGCATAATGTTTGGGGCAAATCGAACACAACACATCACTGAGTACCACTCTTCATATTTTCAAGCATGGTGGTGGCTGCATCATGTTATGGTATGCTTGTCATCAGCAAGGACTAGGGAGTTGTATAGGATAAAAATAAATGGAATAGAGGTAAGCACAGGCAAAATCCAAGAGGAAAACCTGGTTTAGTCCGCTTTCCAACAGACACTGGGGGGCAAATTCACCTTTCAGCAGGACAATAACCTAAAACACAAGGCCAAATACACACTGGAGTTGCTTCCCAAGACAACATTGAATGCTCCTGAGTGGCCTAGTTACAGTTTTGACTTAAATCAGCTTGAAAATCTATGGCAAGACTTGAAAATGGTTGTCTAGCTATCATCAACAACCAACTTGACAGAACTTGAAGAATTTAAAAAAGACTAATGTGCAAATATTGTACAATCCATGTGTGAAAAACTCTTAAGAGACTTACCCAGAAAGACTCACAGCTGTAATCGCTGCCAAGGGTAGTTCTAACATGTATTCACTCAGGGCTGTGAATACTTATGTAAATGAGATATTTCTGTCTTTCATTTTCAATCAATTTGCCAAGATTTCTACAAACATGTTTTCACTTTGTCATTGTGGGGTATTGTGTTAAGATGTATGAGAAAAATAATATGTTTAATCCATTTTGAAATCAGGCTGTAACACAACAAAACGTGGAATAAGTCAAGGCATATGAATACATTTTGAAGGCTCTGTATATGCACCATGTCTAAGTTGCAACATTATGACTTGTTCATTGGTTTGTTGTGTCAGTGAGAAAGGCGACTTCGGACATAAACCTGCCAACCAGATTTCAGACAAGCCTGCAAGCTTTGGCGACTGCATGACCTTTTGAAGCTTAAATGACCATGAGGCATTGTTACCAGAGCCATCTATATATATATATATATATATATATATATATATATATATATATATATATATATATATATATATATATATACAGTGAGGGAAAAAAGTATTTGATCCCCTGCTGATTTTGTACGTTTGCCCACTGACAAAGAAATGATCAGTCTATAATTTTAATGGTAGGTTTATTTGAAAAGTGAGAGACAGAATAACAACAACAAAATCCAGAAAAACACATGTCAAAAATGTTATAAATTGATTTGCATTTTAATGAGGGAAATAAGTATTTGACCCCCTCTCAATCAGAAAGATTTCTGGCTCCCAGGTGTCTTTTATACAGGTAACGAGCTGTTATTAGGAGCACACTCTTAAAGGGAGTGCTCCTAATCTCAGCTTGATACCTGTATAAAAGACACCTGTCCACAGAAGCAATCAATCAATCAGATTCCAAACTCTCCACCATGGCCAAGACCAAAGAGCTCTCCAAAGATGTCAGGGACAAGATTGTAGACCTACACAAGGCTGGAATGGGCTACAAGACCATCGCCAAGCAGCTTGGTGTGAAGGTGACAACAGTTGGTGTGATTATTCACAAATGGAAGAAACACAAAAAAATGGTCAATCTCCCTCGGCCTGCGGCTCCATGCAAGATCTCACTTCGTGGAGTTGCAATGATCATGAGAACGGTGAGGAATCAGCCCATAACTACACGGGAGGATCTTGTCAATGATCTCAAGGCAGCTGGGACCATAGTCACCAAGAAAACAATTGGTAACACACTACGCCATGAAGGACTGAAATCCTGCAGCGCCCGCAAGGTCCCCCTGCTCAAGAAAGCACATATACAGGCCCGTCTGAAGTTTGCCAATGACCATCTGAATGATTCAGAGGAGAACTGGGTGAAAGTGTTGGCATCAACTCAACTCGCCGTGTTTGGAGGAGGAGCAATGCTGCCTATGACCCCATGAACACCATCCCCACCGTCATACATGGAGGTGGAAACATTATGCTTTGGGGGTGTTTTTCTGCTAAGGGGACAGGACAACTTCACCGCATCAAAGGGAAGATGGACGGGGCCATGTACCGTCAAATCTTGGGTGAGAACCTACCTTCCCTCAGCCAGGGCATTGAAAATGGGTCGTGGATGGTTATTCCAGCATGACAATGACCCAAAACACACGGCCAAGGCAACAAAGGAGTGGCTCAAGAAGAAGCACATTAAGGTCCTGGAGTGGCCTAGCCAGTCTCCAGACCTTAATCCCATAGAAAATCTGTGGAGGGAGCTGAAGGTTCGAGTTGCCAAACGTCAGCCTCGAAACCTTAATGACTTGGAGAAGATCTGCAAAGAGGAGTGGGACAAAATCCCTCCTGAGATGTGTGCAAACCTGGTGGCCAACTACAAGAAACATCTGACCTCTGTGATTGCCAACAAGGGTTTTGCCACCAAGTACTAAGTCATGTTTTGCAGAGGGATCAAATACTTATTTCCCTCATTAAAATGCAAATCATTTTATAACATTTTTGACATGCGTTTTTCTGGATTTTGTTGTTGTTATTCTGTCTCTCACTGTTCAAATAAACCTACCATTAAAATTATAGGCTGATCATGTCTTTGTCAGTGGGCAAACATACAAAATCAGCAGGGGATCAAATACTTTTTTCCCTCACTGTATATATATATATATATATATATATATATATATATATATATGACTTTGATTGTTACTTACTGGCGGCAAAGTGCCTCTTTAGCCTGACTGAGCTAACTGCATTGAAATAGGATACATGATCTATAATTATGGAGATATTGGAGGAGGCTGTTGGCTGTCCCTTTCATCTTTCTGAATTGCACCATAATGTGGTGATCAAATTAATTTAGGCCACTCAAAATGGGGCATTCCATTCTGGGCTAAGCACTGTGATTTCTTAAAGAGACCGGATCAGGGAATGTGTCATCACAAAAATTTGCCAGAGTTTGAGAGTCAGTGAGACAACCCATTTGGGGTTGTTGTGTCCATAAAGCATCAAATGTCCATAAAGCATGTCCATAAAGCATTGAATGTATGTGCACTCATTGATTATTTTATACAATGCACCAAAATGCACCATAATATTAGGATATCCTGCCACTGCCAAATAGTTCAACATTCACACAAGCATCAGCAAAATTGAAAATAAGCTATCATGTTCACAAGCAACTTGATGTTTGGTTTTAAAATCTGAACATGTCCAGATGAAAGTCATTTTCTTTCACCAAGTGCAAATATTTTGCCTTAAATGCCTATTGACATCAGCAGTGACTTTTATGTATTTTAAGTCAAAACTGTCAGACTATGCATGAAAAGGGTTAAGACAACTTTCAGAGGGGACCACAATGGCTCTTTGTCTCGCCTCCCTGCCTCTTGACTCCAAATCAAAGGTAGTTTAGAAAGTTAAACAAAGCTCAGATGGGGCTTACAGTTGTTTTGTATCGCAGCTCAGCCCTCATTTGTTGCCTTGGAATTTAAATGAAACGGTATGGTAATCCTCTTTTCCCTGGCACATTATTATTTTGAAAGGGCAGAGTGTTTGGGATGCTAATTGCCCCAAACATTGTTTTCCTCCACCACTATCCCTCTGTTCACAACGCAAATAAACTCAAGTAAACAAGGAAGATAGTCTTTACACAGCACTCTGGCGCACTTCAAGGGGAGATTTCACAAACAAAGTCGCTCCTTTCTCTTTCTGTGTCCCCAGATCTGGTGAAATACATCGATTAAAGCGTCAAGAACGGATGCAGTCGCTTGACCAGAGGAGTCATTGTATGTGTGCCTATTTGTGTTTACGCGCGCGGACCATTTTACGAGTGCGTGTTCGAAGAAGGAGAAGTGCGTGCGAGCCGCGAGCAGGCGCTCGTCCTGGGACTCAACTTCAAACAGACGTGGAACACATGAGATCCCAGTGACTTCAAAGAGAGCACGCGGTGAACACGCAGTGCCACTCATTCTTGGTTATGGGCTTAAGTGTTTCCAAAAACATACATAGTTGCAGATGTATTTCCCCCTGAGCACTGGATGTAGAATGAAGGAAATGCTAAATTATCCATTTGCGTGTAATTGTATTAGTTATATAAGCAATGAATAGCCTGTTGATCCCAAAACAAAACTATTCACAGTTGAAGGTAGATATTACAGGTATAACATACCTAACAGCAGTATAAATAATTGATAGGCTAACTCAACTGTCACTCCTAAATCATGTCACTTTGAATGGTGTAGTTACGCAAGATAGACCAAGAATTAACTCTCAGGACTTGAGACAGTTTCAGAGCTAAATCACCATGTTCCCCTTAGGCCTACTAACCACTGTAGGGAAACCTAGATACGTTGCTTCCTAGGAATCCTTTTCAGCAAGGGGCTCTCTGAAAATAAGTAGTGGGATTGGGAAGCATTGACCTTTTCTTCTGAGTAGCCTATTATTACACTAGCTATAGCGACCCATTTAAATAGTTGGGAATGGCGTGCGATCGGCTGAGAAAGCTAATTTTTCAGGCTGAATAGTAATGTCCCAAGGCTAGGGCGGGCAAGGAGGAGGCGGGTTGCTCTCTTGATGCGGGTTAAAGACTTTCAATAGTCTCCCTAAAGTCATACCCTCTGATCATGCCGCTGCTGGCGCCTAAAAACAACATAACTTGTCTGCCTATTAGAGGGACTGACAAATCGTGACAGATTGTTTATACTTAGCAATTAGCGACGCAGACGCTTTCCAGAGAGCTAAATAGACTGCACGAAATGGTAATAGTTAAATTCGTGATTTTCGTACACAATTAAGTTTGCATGAGCCGAGCTTCATTTTAGTGAAGAGAAAATGAAGAAAAAGAATAGCCTACTCCTCATGACACGTCCATGTCATTAAACCATTTCAGATAAATAATGGAGACCAAACAACTGAGTAAGCGTTGTATCTCGCTATATAAAAAACCTGATACACATATATCTATTAGAATAGGACGATTCAAGTATATGCAGAGTAGACAGGTAAATCAATGACAGCCTTAGTTTAAATTGAACATAGGCTCCATGGTTGCCTCCACCCCCTTCCTTGATTCCACATCATTTTTTACTTTAATGGATGTAGTCAAATGGAAAGATCCCAGTGATCCCTCCCCCAAGTCGGATAATTACCCCTAAATGACTGCGAAGGCCTGTGTGTTTCAATATGATTAGAGCCCTGCAGCCATCAATAAAAATTGCTTTGCAAGAGGCCGATCACATAAAGAAAGGCAGTAAATGTTGGGCAACATTCGAGAGTTTCTATTTCACTTTAACTGTTGAACATAATAGCAGAATAAAGTCGTACAATACATGAGATAAGTAAATAGTATAAAAACCTATATAGGCTATAGCAGCCTGTATAATGATTTGATAATAACTTCAATATAACATGACACTTATAGCGTTCTCTGATGGGCCTATTTTTGTGACAGCACAAGCAGGAATAACCACAGTTACCGATACTACAAGAGTACCACTGCCATAATAATAACATCAATAATTGTAAGAATATTCAAATTTGTAATATAAATGATCTTATTGAAAAATTATCGTATTGAAAAAGTAATACATCTTGAAAATGTATCTTATACCATTCCAAATTAAGTATTTGCACAAGCTTTGTTTATTTGAAGTTGTAAAATGTAGCCTAACTTTGTTTACTTTCCCCTGCCAATCAAATAACCAAGCATCACATCAGTTTTAGCTGAGATTCCTTTCTAATCGAATGGAATCTCTACGTCCCACCCACCTCACATCTGATTGGACGGTGGCGTCCCTACGACTGCCTTATAGCAGTGCTCACCAGTGTTCAGATAAACATGACGATGCCAGTAGTGTAAGAGCACCCCAGCAATTTCTGTGACTCAACTTTTCAATACTTTGAGTGTTTACCCCCAAGTAAAGGCCGAACCTGTATGGCCCCAACTGTTGCCATGTCAGCTTTATCCGTTGGCTTGAAAACTGAAGACAATCCCTCTCGTTCGGGTCTCGTTGGCAGAGGAGAGATGCAGACCAATTTGAGCAGGGTGGCGGAGGAGACAGGGATCAAGCCCAAAGTAGCGATTCTTCCCTTCAGCGTCGAGGCTCTGATGGCTGACAGGAAACCGAGCAGAGACTTGACATCTCCAGAAAGATCATCCATGTCGGGGACGTCCCTGGCGCTAGGCTCAAGGATGGGCTCGCTTTCGAGACTGGATAACTCGGACTCCTCCTTGGACATCGGGTCTCCGTTCTCAGTAGGCGACATTATGAACATGCAAGAGGACGCATTGGTTAAACCCGAGAGTCCAGAAAGTCAAGACCGAAATTCGTGGATACAGAGCCCTCGCTTTTCGCCTACTCCTCCACGTAAGCTTTTTCTTTCTATTTATCCTTCCATAATGTGTGGGTAAAATCAACTGCGATAGCGCATAGACCTGTACAGGATGCAATTAGGTGAAAAGTGTTGCATGATTTATAGCAACGTTGTATTGAGTGTGGTAGTTTTAGTTTGTCCTATATCATTGCAGTTTAAGCACGTATCTGCTTTAACGAATTAATATGTTAAAATCATGCTGTTTATTATTAATTCTGTACATAAAAACAACACAATTCGTCCATGTCCGTCACCTTGAAAGCATGGGTTTTAACGATGTTTTCTGTCGTGGTTATTGCAGGAAGGCTAAGTCCCCCCTCCTGTCCACTGAGAAAGCACAAGACCAACAGAAAGCCCCGGACCCCTTTCACCACGTCCCAGCTCCTGGCTTTGGAGAGGAAGTTTCGACAGAAGCAGTACCTCTCCATCGCCGAGCGCGCAGAGTTCTCCAGCTCGCTCAACCTGACGGAGACGCAGGTGAAAATATGGTTTCAGAACAGAAGAGCCAAAGCCAAGAGGCTCCAGGAGGCAGAACTGGAAAAACTGAAAATGGCAGCCAAGCCAATGCTGCCTCCAGCGTTCGGGATTTCATTTCCGTTCGGTGCGCACGTCCCCTCGTCTTATGGAGGGTCGCACCACTTTCAGAGGCACTCCCTGCCGGTGTCTCCCATGGGACTGTACGCTGCTCATGTCGGATACAGCATGTATCACCTCGCCTGACGTGAAGGAAGGACATATTTTGTGTAGACCTACTTCGCCAAAATACTATCTGGTGTTGCATATTTCGACTGGATAGTCATAAGTAAGGACTGCCTTGTAGTAAGTAGTGCTATGTTTTCCTCGGTATGTCAAGTATATACATCTACTTTGCCATTAGTTTGATGCCACGGTTGATTATTGGGTCACTAAAGCTCTCACTGGCTACCCGAGTCCACTCAAAAGTTAGAACCATCCCAAAGTTCTTCGCACCAGCATGGGGTTTTGCACCAACACACATAATACCCAAAGGTAGGTTGGGCTTTCATCACTAATGTGGACTGTTGTCACTACAGACTAAGGATAACTAAGAAGCTATACTTTTCACTTGCATTTTTGTCAATGCGAAAAATAGTGGGTTACTGAATCCAAAGTCAATGAACGCTCTTTGTTAAATTAGAAGAACCCCAGCATTTTTTATAACAGCACTGTCTGTTGTTTGAATGATTCCCTTCAGAAGGGATTTGTGTACTGTAAAATACTGTATATTTGAAAAATATCCTCATTTATATTGAATATATTTGTGACATAAATTAACAATAAATTGTTTATTCTTTTCATTGAGCAGTTGTTCGTGTTGACTGACAGTACAAATTACTAGATTAGCATATTCTGCTATGTAGGCCTAATTGAAACTCGAACGTGCCAGCAGTTATTGAGTATTTAATACATTGCACCAGGGTTTTCTTACACTTCTGAAAGTTTAGTAACCATAATGATTTGGTTTCCAAGTCAGAAAATATCGAGTTCAATGTTCAATGAGTGTAGACAGTGGTTGGAAAACTACAGGCTACTGGAAGACTATTTGTAATAGGGAAAATAATAAAAATACAGGGAAAATGAGTTATATGTATGGAAAATAACTAACATGCAGGGAAAATGAGTTATATGTATGGAAAATAACTAACATGCAGGGAAAATTACATTTATGTAGGGAAAATAACTAACATGCAGGGACAATTACATTTATGTAGGGAAAATAACTAACATGCAGGGACCATTACATATATGTAGAGAAATAACAAACATGCAGGGAAAATTAGTTATATGTTGGGAAAATAACTATCATTCGGGGAAATGTGAGGAAGAGTAGTCTCCCACTGGGCACATACTGGTTGAATTAACATTGTTTCCAAGTAATTTCAACGAAAGTTGAACCAACGTGGAATATACGTTGAATTGAAGTCTGTGCCCAGTGGGCTATATTTCAGACCAATCTACTCTTAAATGTTATTTAATTTTTCTATCCATGAACTTCATCAACAAAACGTAGGTTTCTTCAAAATGTGGGTTCTGAATGATATGGTTTATTGTACGTAAAAACAATCGAAGTAGGACTTAAGCCTGATATTTCCACTATCATTTTGGCAAAATAGCCTAATTGAAAGTATAGCTTTTTTAAGTTAAAAAGGCAGAAACCTTTTCAACACACACTTTTTAACCTTCACACACACACAGACGTTTATGCAAAGACTGAATATAAGCAAATGTAATGCATGCTTTCTCTGGGTAAACACTATGGGGTAGCCTGCTTATAATGTCTTTCACCCACATTTTTGTAATTGTGAAAGAGCAGCAGTTTCTTGAACATTGCAGTGTAAGTGTTACAGCTATGAATTAGACCTGTCAAATGTCATTTCAATGAGCAAAACGCAGAATGTATTTCTACAGCTGTTGCCCATTGCTTTGAAATAAATCACCCAGATTTTGTTGGCGCCAGGAAAGCACAGGGGGGACCAACATCTACAACCATCAGTTGTGCGGACTTCAAAACACACATTAGAGATTGAGTCTAGGGCTAAATTGCCTGTAAACGATTTGGTGGAATGTCATTATCGACTATAATTAGGTGACACCTACGTTATGGAGAAGCCACTTTACGGTGTTAGGCAGACGTGTGTCATTCGACACATAAATACAGGCTACTTGACATTCCTCAATTGGGCAGAGAGGAAAGATTTTTCAAAACCTAATAAATGCCCATGTCAATTGCTGCAATCACGAAGACTTTTAGCAAAATAGGAAACTAATGTGGGCGAATTACAGCCCGCTCCAAAGTTGAGAGGCGGCTTTAACCGGTCATACCATTCAGGCAGGGTTTAAATTGGAGTAAAATAATTGCTATAATGAACAAAGGCAATCTGCAGCAGAGGAACACCGGCTCCAGCGAGACTATAGCTGCAGGCAAGGCAGAACTTTTATTCCTAAAATGTCAATGAGGGTGACGTATAACAGTTCTTCCTTGCTTGTGTTTCCGTTCCTTCACTCCTTCAGCATTCACACGAAGTTATTGTAAACAAGGCCACTCGTTTCTGTGGGCGAAGAAAAAACGCTTATTTTACCGGATAAACTACAATAGATGTATAGGCTATAGCTTTTATGTTATTGTGAAGTTGAATTGGCCCGAGATTCGCTCGAAGATATTAGGTTATAGGACTACACTGTCCTGCCATTTTTTGCTATAGGCCTGTAAAGTGCCTCGGGGCGAGTCACTCACCCCTCTATTTCACCCAGGAGGCATCAATTAATAAATAAGTGATGACAATAAGTTGAGAATCACACGGATGAACGCTCCGTCTGAAAGGTGAAAAACTTCACACAAAAGAGCCAAAGGGGATCTGTCGGTTCTTTCAAGAAGACTGTCTTTCTTTCGGTTCCCCCTCTCTATCTTGCCTGGAGCCAAAAAGAAAACAAAACTCGCTTGTCTATATCTTCCAAAGGCTCACAACGGGTAGCGAGGTCAGAAACACTATTTCGTTTCTTGCCCCTCATAGGCGCCAGATCCCACTGTCAAGGGAGAAGGATGGCAATTATTTTAGTGCCTGTCTGGGATTGTGGTAATATAAACACAAATACATCGATAAATAAACAAGTACAATTAATAAGAAGTTATTCAACGGTATCGAGGCAGACACGTTTAGGATGCTTCCTCTACTCATCTGAATGTATTTAAAATAATGATAATATATTATACTAGTTTCTTATCTTCAAAAAGAGGTAGGCCTATAGTCTATTGTAGAGTATACTTATTTCCTCTTAAAATATTAAGCGGATCACTACACCGTGGTGGGTAATCAGAATATTATATTCGTAAAAATATTCACGATGCCATGTTTTTTGCAGTCTAATGTTTCAGAATGTACGCTGTTTGGTATGAACATGTCTGTCCTGGTAATGCCATTAACGCATAGGCAAATGCATAGGCAATAAGCAAATGAACATCCTGATTTTGTGAGAACGTAAAACCATTCGATTACAAGCATTAAAGAAGTCCTCCAGCGATTTTTGAACTTTTACTGTTGAAAAGCGATATCCCAAGGATAAATACAGTAAAGTAGGCATACACACACTAAAGTGTAAACAAACATGTTTTGAGCAAAATAGTGTTTTTTAGACAACTGCAAACTTAAACTATAATTACATATTTCCAATTCTTTATCAACATATGGGCCATAGGTTATA
The DNA here is from genome assembly GCF_020615455.1 of Coregonus clupeaformis. Lineage (NCBI taxonomy): Eukaryota > Metazoa > Chordata > Actinopteri > Salmoniformes > Salmonidae > Coregonus > Coregonus clupeaformis. Next base: position 33,017,399 of record NC_059203.1, on the reverse strand, counting down.
CCCTTATTTATGCGACTGACTACTTGAGTGGCAGCGCATCAAAGTCTGGCCTATTATCTACAGGCAATGTGAAACGTGTGTCTATGTCTGGAAAAAAAATCCGAAAATGATTGTTCAATTTACTACAGTTTACCTATTGGCTCAAAGTTGAGCATTCCTTTTAGTGGCACAATACAAAAATAGACTGCATGACCATGGGCTATAGCATGGTCCATCTTAATGGAAATTGGATACATAGCCTTTATAAAGCAATGCGAGCATAATTTCTTTAAGCAATTCTGCTTGCGTTACGTTTGCATTAGTTCTATTGTAGTTTTGGTGGCTATTCGTGATGGTATGTTGATACAATGCCGCATATCGCAATATTAAATGTTCCAATTTTCCATCACACTTAGTTCTCTTACAATTACCCTTATTGCATAGACCTACTTATGTATACATCATAAAATAATTATATTAGAATAATAATGTTAATAACTGGGCCTATTCATATTATCATCGTCAATGTTAGGCATACTATAATTGTTTTTCTAATGAATCAATATTCCAGTATATGTTAAGCTATAGCCATTAATTGAACATACTCAATTTGTAAAGCCTATTATTATTGCAGGCGGCCTACTCTGACGCTCGTTTGAATTAGTTTATAACTGGGTTACACTCAACATTTTAGAAGTTGCACTAATGCCATTACTTTCTTTTTCTTATGGTTTACCTAGCCTACTAGGCTATACAATATCAGTCACAGAACCATCAATTGAGACATTGAAACAGAATTTGGACAGTTTGATTAAATCAATATTTTATGTAGGCCTCCTGTAGCTCAGTTGGTAGAGCATGGCGCTTGCAACGCCAGGGTTGTGGGTTCGATTCCCACGGGGGGCAATATGAAAAATGTATGCACTCACTAACTGTAAGTCGCTCTCGATAAGAGCTTCTGCTAAATGACGTAAATGTAATGTAGGATCGCTTATCTGGAGTCACGCACACATAGGCCTAATTATATTCTGATTACACATATTTTAGAAGTCAATAACCTATACATGGCTAAAGGACACTTCATATAAAGTGTTGCTAATAATTCGTATTTTTCAAAGCCATGACACAGGCAGTCGCGGGCGTCAATAGTTTCTCCTCATGTCGTTTCAAATACCACAACACCACCTTGTGTTGGAAGCGCGCGAGAGCAGCCTGTACCCCGCATGCCTGTTCGAAAAAGGACCGTTTGGGGAGTGGGACCACTGTTCTAGCCCAGCACTATAGGCTATTCCTGATTTAACAAATCAACTAATCACCTATAGCCTTTGATTAGTTGAATCAGGTTAGATCTGGCCTGGATAAGTGGAAAAAAAAGTGTGCAGGCCCATGAGTCCCCACACACTCTAAAAAGTAAGGGTTCAACAAGGGTTCTTCTAAGATCCTCAAAGTTCTTCGAAGAACCTTAGGGTTCTTGGCACTGAAAATGGCACCCAAAAGGTTTTTACAAGAACCCCATAGGAGGTGGATGTTCTTGCAGGAACCTAACTGCCCAACTGAAACATTTGGATTTGAATTTGAAAGGACAGCAGGTGCAGGCACTGAACTGAAAAATGTAAAGATCTCTTCAATTTAAGGTAAGGATTTTCCCTTGTATGATCTAAATTGATATTGTTTTCTGATGACATATTTGTGCAAATCTTTCTAAAACAGAAAATGGACACAATTCAATGGATATCAATCAACAAAGTGGTAAGAATATGTACTGTAGGTTATAAGAATATGTTGAAGGCTAGCTGTATTGGGTGCAGATGACTGAACTGCTCACTTTTGTGTCTGTGTCTGCAGGTATACAGACGAGGAGGCATACAAAGGTATGTCAATTAGTATTGGTATGTTATGCAGATCACATGTACCATCCTCCTCCCTTAACTCTTCAATGAAAATCCCATAGGCCTCTACATAATGGACAAGGTATGTGTATGAAAACTATTATCAAAACAGTTTTTTTCATTCACATTTACCACAAAAACTAAGGTATGAATACTGTCATGTGCATGTTTTGTTAATCATCTGTATAACTATTATTTTTTGGATTCAGAGACTTCACCCTCCCTACACCTCTGATGAATATAACAGGAAACCTGTTCGATCACCATGCACTGCAAAATCATTCTGGCTATGGATACGGAGAACATCAACACACCAGAGGATATATTGGACTTGGGGCTCTGCTGGGAGTTTACCTCATATTTAGATTTTTTTATTCTGCTTTGCCACTAAAATCATAATAAACACTGACAACTAAAATATTGTGTTATTGTTGTTATTGTTATGCGTATTATTATTATTAATAATAAGGGGGGTAGTTAAAAAATGTACCCCAAAAGGTAATTCAAAAGGTTCTTCGAGGATCCATTGAAAGGGGTTCTTTGAAGAACCCTTTAAAGGGTTCTTCCAATAACTTATAGGGGTTCGCCCACAATTTCAATTTGAAGAACCCCTAAAGGATACTCCAGGAACCTTTTATTTTTAGAGTGCACAAGAGTTCTATCGGCATGCATAATTTATGGCATGCTCTTAGGAACATATCTTGTATTTTACAAAGGTTGTTATTGTAAACTTCAATAGTCCTATTCATAAAGCAGCAATGTGTGCATGGTAATTTTTTGCTCTCTCAGGCCACTTCACAGAATTTATGAAATGTGCATGTTCACCGACGTAGCCCTACACTCTAAAAATTAAAGGTACAGTGGGGAAAAAAAGTATTTAGTCAGCCACCAATTGTGCAAGTTCTCTCACTTAAAAAGATGAGAGAGGCCTGTAATTTTCATCATAGGTACACGTCAACTATGACAGACAAATTGAGATTATTTTTTCCAGAAAATCACATTGTAGGATTTTTTTATTTGCAAATTATGGTGGAAAATAAGTATTTGGTCACCTACAAACAAGCAAGATTTCTGGCTCTCACAGACCTGTAACTTCTTCTTTAAGAGGCTCCTCTGTCCTCCACTCGTTACCTGTATTAATGGCACCTGTTTGAACTTGTTATCAGTATAAAAGACACCTGTCCACAACCTCAAACAGTCACACTCCAAACTCCACTATGGCCAAGACCAAAGAGCTGTCAAAGGACACCAGAAACAAAATTGTAGACCTGCACCAGGCTGGGAAGACTGAATCTGCAATAGGTAAGCAGCTTGGTTTGAAGAAATCAACTGTGGGAGCAATTATTAGGAAATGGAAGACATACAAGACCACTGATAATCTCCCTCGATCTGGGGCTCCACGCAAGATCTCACCCCGTGGGGTCAAAATGATCACAAGAACGGTGAGCAAAAATCCCAGAACCACACGGGGGGACCTAGTGAATGACCTGCAGAGAGCTGGGACCAAAGTAACAAAGCCTACCATCAGTAACACACTACGCCGCCAGGGACTCAAATCCTGCAGTGCAAGACGTGTCCCCCTGCTTAAGCCAGTACATGTCCAGGCCCATCTGAAGTTTGCTAGAGTGCATTTGGATGATCCAGAAGAGGATTGGGAGAATGTCATATGGTCAGATGAAACCAAAATACAACTTTTTGGTAAAAACTCAACTCGTCGTGTTTGGAGGACAAAGAATGCTGAGTTGCATCCAAAGAACACCATACCTACTGTGAAGCATGGGGGTGGAAACATCATGCTTTGGGGCTGTTTTTCTGCAAAGGGACCAGGATGACTGATCCGTGTAAAGGAAAGAATGAATGGGGCCATGTATCGTGAGATTTTGAGTGAAAACCTCCTTCCATCAGCAAGGGCATTGAAGATGAAACGTGGCTGGGTCTTTCAGCATGACAATGATCCCAAACACACCGCCCGGGCAACGAAGGAGTGGCTTCGTAAGAAGCATTTCAAGGTCCTGGAGTGGCCTGGCCAGTCTCCAGATCTCAACCCCATAGAAAATCTTTGGAGGGAGTTGAAAGTCCGTGTTGCCCAGCGACAGCCCCAAAACATCACTGCTCTAGAGGAGATCTGCATGGAGGAATGGGCCAAAATACCAGCAACAGTGTGTGAAAACCTTGTGAAGACTTACAGAAAACGTTTGACCTGTGTCATTGCCAACAAAGGGTATATAACAAAGTATAGAGAAACTTTTGTTATTGACCAAATACTTATTTTCCACCATAATTTGCAAATAAATTCATTAAAAATCCTACGATGTGATTTTCTGGATTTTTTCCCCACATTTTGTCTGTCATAGTTGACTTGTACCTATGATGAAAATTACAGGCCTCTCTCATCTTTTTAAGTGGGAGAACTTGCACAATTGGTGGCTGACTAAATACTTTTTTCCCCCCACTGTACCTGGATTACCTATAGGGGTTCTTCAAATTGAAACTGTGGGGGAACCCCTATACGTTTTAAAGGGTTATTCAAAGGACTCCTTTTAATGGATCCTCGAACAACCCTTTGAAGAACCTTTTGGGGTTCATTTTTGAACTACCCCCCCTCCCCTATTATTTTATTATTATTAATAATACGCATAAAAATAAGAACAATAACACAATATTTTAGTTCTCAGTGTTTATTATGATTTTAGTGGCAAAGCAGAATAAAAAAATCTAAATATGAGGTAAACTCCCAGCAGAGCCTCAAGTCCTATGGGTATATCCTCTGGCCTGTTGATGTTAATGTGTTGATGTTCTCTGTATCCATAGCCAGAATGATTTTGCAGTGTATGGTGATCCAACAGGTTTCCTGTTTTATTCATCAGAGGTGTAGGGAGGATGAAGTCTGTGAATCCAAAAAAATAGTAATTATACTATTAACAAAACAAGCACACATACCTTAGTTTTTGTGGTAAATGTGAATGAAAAAAACTGTTTTGATAATGGTTTTCATACACATACCTTGTCCATAATGTAGAGGCCTATGGAATATTCATTGAAGAGTTAAGGGAGGAGGATGGTAAATGTGATCTGCATAACAAACCTATACCAATTGACATACCTTTGCATGCCTCCTCCTCTGTAAACCTGCAGACACAGACACAAAAGTGAACAGTTCAGTCATCTGCACCCAATTCAGCTAGCCTTCAACATATTCTTATAGCCTACATATTCTTACCTCTTTGTTGATTTGATATCAATTGAATTGTCAATTTTCTGTTTTAGAAAGATTTGCACAAATATGAAAAGATATATGGTATCATCATTAAAAAAAAAATCAATTTAGATCATATAAGGGACAAACCTTACGTTAAGTTGAGGAGATCTTTACATTGTTCAGTTAAGTGCCTGCACCTACTGTCCTTTCAAATTAAAATGGAAATGTTTCAGTTGGGCAGTTAGGTTCCTCGATGAACCCCACCGCCTATGGGGTTATTGGAAGAACCTTTTGGGGGCAAATTTCAGTGCCAAGAACGTTAAGGTTCTTCAAAGAACTTTGAGGATCTTAGAAGAACCCTTGTTGAACCCCTAATTTTTAGGATGTATGTGTAGTGCGTATGCCCATTGAGAAAGATATTATAATATTGTTCTATAGATATAGAGTGGCTTGCGAAAGTATTCACTCCCTTGGCATTTTTCCAATTTTATTGCCTTACAACCTGGAATTAAAATTGATTTTTTGGGGGGTTTGTATCATTTGATTTACCCAACATGCCTACCACTTTGAAGATGCAAAATATTTTTTGGGGTGAAACAAACAAGAAATAAGACAAAAAAAAAAAAGAAAACTTGAGCGTGCATAACTATTCACCCCCCCCCAAGTCTCTTGGGGTATCGCTCTATAAGCTTGGCACATCTAGCCACTGGGATTTTTGCCCATTCTTCAAGGCATAACTGCTCCAGCTCCTTCAAGTTGGATGGGTTCCGCTGGTGTACAGCAATCGTTAAGTCATACCACAGATTCTCAATTGGATTGAGGTCTGGGCTTTGACTAGGCCATTCCAAGACATTTAAATGTTTCCCCTTAAACCACTCGAGTGTTGCTTTAGCAGTATGCTTAGGGTCATTGTCCTGCTGGAAGGTGAATCTCCGTCCCAGTCTCAAATCTCTGGAAGATTGAAACAGGTTTCCCTCAAGAATTTCCCTGTATTTAGCATCCTCCATCATTCCTTCAATTCTGACCAGTTTCCCAGTCCCTGCCGATGAAAAACATCCCCACAGCATGATGATGGTTTTCTCGGGGTGATGAGTGGTGTTGGGTTTGCGCCAGACATAGCGTTTTCTTTGATGGCCAAAAAGCTCAATTTTAGACTCATCTGACCAGAGTACATTCTTTCATATGTTTGGGGAGTCTCCCACATGCCTTTTGGCGAACACCAAACGTGTTTGCTTATTTTTTTCTTTAAGCAATTGCTTTTTTCTGGCCACTCTTCCGTAAAGCCCTGCTCTGTGGAATGCACGGCTTAAAGTGGTCCTATGGACAAATACTCCAATCGCCGCTGTGGAGCTTTGCAGCTCCTACAGGGTTATCTTTGGTCTCTTTGTTGCCTCTCTGATTAATGACCTCCTTGCCTGGTCCGTATTAGTGGGCGGCCCTCTCTTGGCAGGTTTGTTGTGGTGCCATATTCTTTCAATTTTTTTATAATGTATTTAATGGTGCTCCGTGGGATGTTCAAAGTTTCTGATATTTTTAAATAACCCAACCCTGATCTGTACTTCTCCACAAGTTTGTCCCTGACCTGTTTGGAGAGCTCCTTGGTCTTCATGGTGCCGCTTGCTTGGTGGTGCCCCTTGCTTAGTGGTTTTGCAGACGCTGGGGCCTTTCAGAACAGGTGCATATATACTGAGATCATGTGACATATCATGTGACACTTAGATTACACACAGGTGGACTTTATTTAACTAATTATGTGACTTCTGATGGTAATTGGTTGCACCAGATCTTATTTAGGGGCTTCATAGCAAAGGGGGTGAACACATATGCATGCACCACTTTTCCGTAATTTATTTTTAAAGAATTTTTTGAAACAAGTAATTTCTTTCATTTCACTTCACCAATTTGGACTATTTTGTGTATGTCCATTACATGAAATCCAAATGAAAATCCATTTAAATTACAGGTTTTAATGCAAAAAAATAGTAAAAATGCCAAGGGGGATAAATACTTTTGCAAGGCACTGTATCATTTAGTCATGATTTAAATCGTAACTTAACGTGGTATTAGACAATATTTTAAATATAAGGACAATAAGCCTACATCTAATAAACAAACATTTTAGCGCATTTTAAAGCACAGTATGCTCTTGTTACCTGTGTGAAGTTTGTGCAAACCAAAGCCATTTTTCCGGGCATAGGATTTTCAAGTACATTTTTTAAAATTGTGTTTACACCTCCCGTTAAGTTTAGTTTATTTGAACATCTTTAAAATGGTCTTGTTGCCTAACCGTGTAGTAAAATGTATGGATTGTGTAGACTGTACCTGCATAATTAGGCCTACTATGTAAATATAGTCTACAGGTAATAACTTACCTACTACTACAATACATTGAATTTCATTTTCATTGTTGAGAACAATGAATCAACTGGTAGCACATTCAGACTGATCCCTAGAAATAGATGGCGATTTTGGACGTTTGAACGGGTCTCCAGAACATCGATATATGCCTTCCTCGGTGCTCACAAAAACGATTGCCCAGCGCTGGGAGCGCAGACAGACAGCAGAAGTGCACTTGGAAGCAAGCAGGGAGAAGTAAACAGTTGCAGCAGTAACTTCTTGTGTATTTTATTCCTATTTTGTATTCATTTATTTTTCATATTTTTAACTCTGCATTGTTGGGAAGGGCTCGTAAGTAAGCATTTCACGGTAAAGTCTACATCTGTTGTAGTTGGCGCATTTGACAAATACAATTTGATATGATTTGAATAGGGCCACATGCAATGACATGAAATGTCCCCTTCCCAGATGGAAATATGATGTCTGTTGCGCAGAACTCAGACTGAATACACCTTCAAGACACTTCCCTAAGTACAGTCAAAATATTATAGCCATAAAGTAACGGAATTTGAAAATGAAATTCCCTCCATGTTTATGCATTTATATAAAAAACTGTTTTATAGGTTACAGTTATTGTACTGTATAGCGAAGTTTGCCCATAGCCACGAACATGTCTTGTAATGGACCTTCAGTCAAGATCACGCCTAGATATGCACTTCCAAACATTATGCATCAGACAAAAGTGTCTTCAGATTAAATAGAAAAAAATAACACTCGGGTGAGAAGAGGTTCAGATTGATGGTGTTTTCTGAGGCAGCATTAGCATTACTAGATTACTAGATTAGAGTAGTGCATACTTTACACTATGTTTTCTTGGGAGATGACTTCTGGGATCCACTAGGCGTCAGGAGTGTCCTTTGTGTCACGGGGGGCCAGTATGAAAAAATAAATAAAAATGTATGCACTCATTAACTGTAAGTCGCTCTGGATAGACTATTTCTTAATCAAGTGTCAACTCTCACCATCCTGGACATTCTTCTGTGCAGATCAAATGTACTTCTGAAAGTGCTGACCGGAATTCACTATGGCAGGATTGATTGAATTCTGGGCCCATATCCACAAAGCTTCTCAGAGTAGAACATTGGTTGTTAAGTGCTAAGAATAGAGACATTTTACTCCTCCTCTTATGGGTAAAAATAAAAGCTATGCATGAAGCCTCTTTAGTCATAAGATACACACCAACTTGACAGGTATTTATTTAGGACATCTCATGAGCTGTCCTAACCAGCAGGTGTCTTGATAATAGAAAAATGCAGCGAGTCAGTGGTTCTTGCCAGAGTGCGAATTACACCATGACATTCGGGGGTCTCTATTGATTTTTTTTATGGGCCTAATAATAAAGACATAATTTAAACGGTAAAAATGTATTACCTTTAAATGTGGCATGAACTCAACCAGTCAAGATATTTTCATCTGATTGTTAAACAAATCACTTAAAAAAGTTTGTCCACTCCAAAATAATTCCAGCATCCAAACTGCATGTATACTTTTGCCATTTGTTGAATGGAAATAGACATATGTTACAAAACAGCAAAAACCTAATGCCTAATGACATTCAGCGATTGCTATTGATTAGGCCTACATGAATTGATGCGTCTCCCTGACAAATTGCAATTCTTTGTAGCCTGAAAAGTCGGGACACCTGAAATGGGACCGAAACTGTCCCGGGAAAAACGTGATGGTCACCCAAACACACATGCTCAATTAAAGATGCAACAATTATCATGGGTTGCTAATATTATTACAAATGACAATAATTCCTTTGGCTGCTAGACAATGAAAAAAAGTTGAAAGAAACCCAATAGAACAGGAGAACGCCTCCAGGTTTCTATGGTGGGATTTTGGCTGTAGGCTACTTTTTCACCTTTATTTAACCAGGTAAGCCAGTTGAGAACAAGTTTTCATTTACAACTGCGACCTGGCCAAGATAAAGCAAAGCAGTGCGATAAAAACAACAACACAGAGTTACATATGGGGTAAAACAAAACAAAGTAAAAAATACAACAGAAATAAATATATATACAGTGTGTGCAAATGTAGCAAGTTATGGAGGTAAGGCAATAAATAGGCTATAGTGCAAAATAATTACAATTAGTATTAACACTGGAATGATAGATGTGCAAGAGATGATGTGCAAATAGAGATACTGGGGTACAAATAAATAACAATATAGGGATGAGGTAGTTGGGCGGGCTAATTTCAGATGGGCTGTGTACAGGTGCAGTGATCGGTAAGGTGCTCTGACAACTGATGCTTAAAGTTAGTGAGGGAGATAAGTGTCTCCAGATTTTTGCAATTTCTTCCAGTCATTGGCAGCAGAGAACTGGAAGGAATGGCGGCCAAAGGAGGTGTTGGCTTTGGGGATGACCAGTGAGATATACCTGCTGGAGCGCATACTACGGGTGGGTGTTGCTATGGTGACCAATGAGCTAAGATAAGGCAGGGATTTGCCTAGCAGTGATTTATAGATGGCCTGGAGCCAGTGGGTTTGGCGACGAATATGTAGTGAGGACCAGCCAACAAGAGCGTACAGGTCACAGTGGTGGGTAGTATATGGGGCTTTGGAGACAAAACGGATGGCACTGTGATAGACTACATCCAATTTGCTGAGTAGAGTGTTGGAGGCTATTTTGTAAATGACATCGCCGAAGTCAAGGATCGGTAGGATAGTCAGTTTTACGAGGGCATGTTTGGCAGCATGAGTGAAGGAGGCTTTGTTGCGAAATAGGAAACCGATTCTAGATTTAACTTTGGATTGGAGATTCTTAATGTGAGTCTGGAAGGAGAGTTTACAGTCTAACCAGACACCTAGGTATTTGTAGTTGTCCACATACTCTAGGTCAGACCCGTCGAGAGTAGTGATTCTAGTCGGGTGGGCGGGTGCAAGCAGCGTTCGGTTGAAGAGCATGCATTTAGTTTTACTAGTGTTTAAGAGCAGTTGGAGGCTACTGAAGGAGTGTTGTATGGCATTGAAGCTCGTTTGGAGGTTTGTTAACACAGTGTCCAATGAAGGGCCAGATGTATACAAAATGGTGTCGTCTGCGTAGAGGTGGATCTGAGAGTCACCAGCAGCAAGAGCGACGTCATTGATATACACCGAGAAAAGAGTCGGCCCAAGAATTGAACCCTGTGGCACCCCCATAGAGACTGCCATAGGTCCAGACAACAGGCCCTCCGATTTCTCTATCAGAGAAGTAGTTGGTGAACCAGGCGAGGCAGTCATTTGAGAAACCAAGGCTATTTAGTCTGCCAATAAGAATGCGGTGGTTGACAGAGTCGAAAGCCTTGGCCAGGTCAATGAAAACGGCTGCACAGTACTGTCTATTATCGATCGCGGTTATGATATCGTTTAGGACCTTGAGCGTGGCTGAAGTGCACCCATGACCAGCTCGGAAACCAGATTGCATAGCGGAGAAGGTACGGTGGGATTCGAAATGGTCGGTGATCTGTTTGTTAACTTGGCTTTCAAAAACTTTTGAAAGGCAGGGCAGGATGGATATGGGTCTGTAAGACATGCCTTCATAATATTAAGTAAAACGTCCAGGTTTCAAACTATTAAGGAACAGAAAAAACATAGTGATGCTAATGATAGACCTAACAGTCTTCTGATAGATGGAAAGGCTTTCCCAAAAACCTTCTCTATTAAATGTTAACTAAAGTAGCCTATGCCTACCTGTCAGAATGATATCATTATTATTTGCATCAATCCAGTGGCCATTTCTGTTGCAAACTCCATCTCATGTGCTACAGAAACAATGCTAATCAAGCAATAGTGCTAGGTGCCTGCACACTTGAATTAAAGGGTAACTACTATCAAAATAAAATGTTTTAGCTTTTTCCCAGACCGCAAACAAATGTAGCCTCCTGATGTGGTTTAAGCATTGTATGGACATACAATTTTGTTGTTTTTCTGTTTAAAAAAAAGTTTGATTTTGAAAACGAAAACCTTGAAAAATGTGAATTTCTGACTCAGTTTATCTGTTTCAATAGTAGGACTACTATTAGGCTACTGCACAGTACAGCTTGGGTTGGTCTGACTGTGAAAGACCAATATGGGATTTATTATTTTAGGTGGGTATATGTCACTGTTTCTCATAGAACTTTTCACACAGGGCGCCTTTCCTTCGCAGGGAGGTCCGTTTGGAAAAGATGTGGCAAAAATGGAGTATAGCCACTTCTCCAGGCACCACTACACCACTTGTAAACTTGGATTGCTGGTCGCGTTATAAAAAACAACAACTTTACCTATACTTTCAATGCATTTTTCTGAAATGGTGGGAAAACAGCGTTTACTTCCGTTTAACCTTCACTAGGCCTACACCACTGCCGGTAGTCTACCCTCTCAGCTGATGCAATTTTACACACATGAACACACGCAGAACAGGTAGCCTACATTCAATATGTGACTTGTTTCAGGAAACTAGGTGTATGTCGCGCATCACTACTTCACAGGAGCGCCATTTGAACGTAAACTTCTTTTAAAATCAAAATGCGTTATTTTGGCAGAAATGCCTTCTGGAACATGTGAACTTTCATGTGCCCTATTAACAAACTTGTATGCCATCTATAAATACGAATACAATTGTTAAATTAGGATCCTAGTTGGTTTAGCCACGGAAAAAGACAGCAACCTTCCCGCTGGCAATGATTGGCTGAGATAATGAGTGGGCTGGACATGCCGAGAGATGAGTTCGGATTGGTCTGCCATGTAGCACGCTTCTGTCTATGGCATGAGCTGGTCAGTATGCATAGGTAATGCTTTCTAACGCAGCTTTTTTGAAAGATATCACCTAGTAGAACTGCATAAGTGTTGCTCTCCACTTTCTGGATGACCGAGTTTTGAAATCCGTGGAATTAGAATATGATAGCTAAGGAGATGGAGAAGATTATGGCGTTTGATTGAAAAATATGCAGACAGAGTCGAAAAGAGAATATAGAAGGTTGTTATATAAAACACCTGTCTCCAGATTACATCTTCAAACTAAGGGCAACCATGGCATCCGTGACAGAGAGGGAGAAGTGTCCATCAATGTATATGGGTAAGATAGTCTAGCTAGCTACAATTTCAGATATTACACCTTTCTAATTTTGTCAGAACGTCGTTTTCATTTCAAGTTAAAGTGTACTGTTAGCTAGCTAGCTAACGTTAGCTGGCTGGCTAGCTAGCTAATGTTACGTGTATGATCTGTTTAGAAATATTATTAGTATCTCAGAGCCATTTGCATTGCTAGTTTTAGCCTAATGTTAGCTAGCTAACATTGAAACTTGTTTGTTAGCTACCTGCAGATTCATGCAGGGTAGTAACGTTATGAGTTGGGATTATGGTTCATTGTGTAGCTAGCTAGCTACATGTCTAAACAAAAGACTCCACTATGCAAGTAACTATTTCAATAGAACATTTATGATGTCACTGCGACAACGCTCAACACCCGTTGAATATGGCCGGTGTCAGTAAACGTTGGCAAAAAAGCGTAATTAAATTGTTGCAAGCAGCACAGTTGCAGTCAACAACACTCTGGATAACATACAAATAGCCTAACCAGCTCTGCTAGGGCGAGTAAAATGATCAGTGAGCTGTTCTCTAGCCAACGTTAGCCAGTTAGCTTGGGTGCTTGACTGCTGTTGTTAGGTCAGAAAGCTCGGCTCAACCCTACTCCTCGGCCAGAGCACCCAGTGTGCGCTCTGAACACTCCGACAGAGAAACGCTCTCAATTTACGAACGGACAAACTGACAACGCTCTGAGTTTACGAACGCCCAGAGCACACTCTGGCACTCCAGATTAAATGTATGAACACACCCGTAGTATAAACCAGCCTTTAGTCTTGAAATCTTTGGTTGTTTAGTACATAACCTCACATGTGAATCCTTAAAAAGATGGGTGGGGCTAAAGCTTAAGAGGGTGTGAACGATGCTGAATGGGTGTAGACAAAGAAGAGCTCTCCAGCAGGTACCAAAACATTCAAGGGCCATTTTCTAAAAGTGAGGTTACACGTTTATCAACTTTCAAAGCAGAATTACTTTCCCATTATTTCTCAACTGTAGTGTATGATATACCATTTTCTAGTTCTGAGTCTCTACTTTTATCCAATGTAAAAAACACAATTTCAAATTTTGCTACATAAGACCAAATCGAACCGGTCGGTCACATATAATTCATGAGTTGAATCAAAACATGTTTTACACCATAGTTCATGAGTTGTCCATAATTCATGAGTTAATGCTTGGAGTCTTCACAGATCATGTGACATGAAACACTACATTTCTTTCCTTACATTATTGACATTTATGACGGTGTTATTTGTCATTATTAAGCATTTAACAATTGAATTAGAAAATGTAACTTAAACCCTGTACAAATCATGGATCTTGGAGATCTCGGAAAATGCACTGCAAGTGTAACTATGCCTATACGTAACATTTCATTGTTTCGCCATGAAAACAGCTCTCATGGGCACACAAATCCAAAATAATGCTGGCCTATTCCATTGCAGAATTCCAAAACAATGTCGGCCTATTCCATTGCAGAATCGAATGGTTCTAACCAAATGTTAAACCTCTTCTGTCCGAAGGAGTCACCTTATAGGCCTAGTATTATGAACATATAGCCTACTTGTTGGATGGATTGTATGTGCATTGGTGTCTACCTGTAGGCTATTGTAGACCATCACCAGCTGATCCAGGAAAGAACACAAATATTGATAGAAAATAATCAAGCTAAATAAGTGGTCTACTACTTCTGTCCACAGATGGCACGGAGAACACCAGTACCCGTGCACACCTGAAAAACAAAAATGAATTGCAATTAATTGCAAAGTACATCTGCCATGAAAATGAACTTAATCCCAAAAAAACATTTCCACTGCATTTCAGCCCTGCCACAAAAGGACCAGCTGCCATCATGTCAGTGATTCTCTCGTTAACACAGGTGAGAGTGTTGACGGGGACAAGGCTGGAGATCACTCTGTCATGCTGATTGAGTTAGAATAACAGACTGGAAGCTTTAAAAGGAGGGTGGTGCTTGAAATCATTGTTCTTCCTCTGTTAACCATGGTTACCTGCAAGGAAACACGTGCTGTCATCATTGCTTTGTACAAAAAGGGCTTCACAGGCAAGGATATTGCTGCTAGTAAGATTGCACCTAAATCAACCATTTATCGGATCATCAAGAACTTAAAGGAGAGAGGTTCAATCGTTGTGAAGAAGGCGTCAGGGCGCCTAAGAAAGTCCAGCAAGCGCCAGGACCGTCTCCTAAAGTTGATTCAGCTGCGGGATCGGGGCACCACCAGTGCAGAGCTTGCTCAGGATGGCAGCAGGCAGGTGTGAGTGCATCTGCATGCACAGTGAGGCAAATACATTTGGAGGATGGCCTGGTGTCAAGAAGGGCAGCAAAGAAGCCACTTCTCTCCAGGAAAAACATCAGGGACTGATATTCTGCAAAAGTTACAGGGATTGAACTGCTGAGGACTGGGGTAAAGTCATTTTCTCTGCTGAATCCCCTTTCCGATTGTTTGGGGCATCCGGAAAACACCTTCTCTGGAGAAGACAAGGTGAGCGCTACCATCAGTCCTGTGGCATGCCAACAGTAAAGCATCCTGAGACCATTCATGTGTGGGGTTGCTTCTCAGCCAACGGAGTGGGCTCACTCACAATTTTGCCTAAGAACACAGCCATGAATAAAGAATGGTACCAAGACATCCTCCGAGAGCAACTTCTCCCAACCATCCAATAACAGTTTGGTGACGACCAATGCCTTTCCCAGCATGATGGAGCACCTTGCCATAAGGCAAAAGTGATAACTAAGTGGCTCGGGGAACAAAACATCGAAATGTTGGGTCCATGGCCAGGAAACTTCCCAGACCTTAATCCCATTGAGAACTTGTGGTCGATCCTCAAGAGGCGGGTGGACAAACAAAAACCCACAAATTCTGACAAACTCCAAGCATTGATTATGCAAGAATGGGCTGCCATCAGTCAGGATGTGGCCCAGAAGTTAATTGACAGCATGCCAGGGCGGATTGCAGAGGTCTTGAAAAAGAAGGGTCAACACTGCAAATATTGACTCTTTGCATAAACTTAATGTAATTGTCAATAAAAGCCTTTGACACTTATGGAATGCTTGTAATTATACTTCAGTATACCATAGTAACATCTGACAAAAATATCTCATAACACTGAAGCAGCAAACTTTGTCAAGACCAATACTTGTGTCATTCTCAAAACGTTTGACCACGACTGTAGTCTGCCAATAAACCTCAAAGAAGAAGAAGTGGTTAGAACCCCTTGCCTTTTGGCGGATCCATTTGGTGGTTTCAGGGTGGGTGAGAAAGGAGTTGGGTGTAGTTGAATCAGTGAAGGTAACCTGTAGTAGACTTGTGATATTTGTTTGCGTTACTTCTGACCAGAGGGAGAAGCTGCTCCGTGTCACGCAACTTGGGTCAAGATCTGTTTCTTGCTTTGCTCTTAGGAATAGGGCACCATTGAAAGGGGTGATTTCTGGGGTACCATTAAGTGTGGAGGTGGAACAACTGAAGTAGAAAATTCCTGGTGTTTCTGATGCCCGCCGTTTGGTGCGACGGGCAGCATGGTGAAACAGAGGAGTCATTGTCAGTCCATTTGAGTTTTGAGTCAGTCTCTACCAGACAAAGTCATGTTAGGATATATCAGTTATCCTGTTAACGCTTTTGTGCAGAATCCACTACGCTGTTTCAGGTGCAACGTTTATGGTCATGTTGCAGCAGTGTGTAGGAGGAAGATTCCAAGATTTGGGAAGTGTGCAGGAGGGCATGGGACAAAGAATTGTGTAGTTTCGGTGGATAAAGTTCTGTGTATCAATTGTAGGGGTGCTCATGTTGCTGGGGATCTGAAGTGTCCGGTCCGAGAGAGACAGAAGTGGCCAGTCAGAGTAGTACAGAGGGTGTCATATGCTGAGGCAGTGAAGAAAGTGGAGGAGGATGGGTCAAGGGTGAGGGATCCTGAGAGGTTCCCAGTGAGGAGTAGATTTGTGCCAGGACAGGGGGATAGGGTAATGAGTGAGTTATGCTTTTGTAAGGTTGGCTTCTTAGCGTTCATAGCAATGGTTATCAACTGTACCGCAGAAATGGAAAGTAAATCACAGAAAATAGATATTTGTATTTGTATTTATTAGGGATCCCCTTTAGCTGCAGCAGCTACTCTTCCTGTGGTCCAAACGCATTAAGGCACATACATTACATATCAATCAAAAGATAAAACAGGACATAATTTAACATTATTACACCACTACATATCTACAATACAAATAGTATAATACCACCATATAACAATATTACAATGTACGTGTGTGTAGAGTGCATGTGCTAGCGCTTGTGTGCATATCAGTGTGTCTGTTCCTGTGTGTGTGTCTCTTCACAGTCCCCGCTGTTCCATAAGGTATATTTGTATCTGTTTAAAAAAAAAATCTGATTCTACTGCTTGCATCGTTGTGGTGGCAGCTGCAGAGAAGTGTATATGAGATTTGACTTCAGAAGAGTTACAGGGTGTGTTGAGGGGTGGTGTCCGTCCTCCCAGGCTGTTGGCATGGGAAGGAGCAAATAGGGTCAAAGTAGTGGAATGGGGTAGTGGGTTTTTAATGAGTGTTGGTGGCAACTGCAGAGAACTATGAGATGTATGAGATTTAACCGCAGAATAGTTAATTGGGTGGTGATTTATATTGTCTATGAAATTGTGGTATATCGGTGTAGGGTTAGTTGGTGGTGCAATTTCTTTTCATTTATTTTAGGAACAATGAAGATAATTTAATGTAGGTAGGCCGTGCCTGGCTTCACACGTCAGTACATTAGGTTGTGTATGCACCTTTAAGTTGGATGCGATCCGCCAACCCAATCCCGAAGAAGAAGAAGAAGAATAACAGTTTGGTGGTTAGAACAGTTTAGGTCTGACTTGTCTGAGTTCCACATCACAGATGTTCCGTCCCCCATTTGGAATGGTGAAGAGAATGGGAAACCACACCTCCTCAAATGGCATTTTGTTAAATCATGGTTTTAACTCGTGTTAAAAGCTGCATAAAAATGTTGCAAAGTGTGCAAACTACGTAATGCCAATGACAAGAGGGGCAAAGCCTTTATCAGACATTGAATGTAATTAGGCATTCTGCTCAACTCGAAGAGGGTGGAATACAATTAAATACAAATCTGTTTTGAGGCCAAATTTGTCAGAGGTATAATTACGATTGCTTGCCAGTCAGTTAGAAAATATAAAGGGAAATATTTTCTTATGTGAACTAATGAGGCAGTGTTTGTTTTAAGACACTAGCATTGTAAATGTGATGGAAAATTGCCTGAAACCCTCATAAATAAAACCATTAAAACACACATAAATACTGCTTCAGCAAGCCCTTAATATAAACAAACAAGTGTCTGATCTTTCCTTTACAGGCCAATTTAATTCAGCAAACCAGAGAATGATTTCTGCCACCCTTTGGCAAAATTACTGAGCTTTACAACGTGGCACTTTGCATTGTTTTAGTGCAATGTCACAGAACATAATTTGACCCCCTGACCTCCTGATGCGTGAGTGTTTGTTTGCTTTTTGGCATAAAGACACACAAAAGTTGGATAAGGCAAATATGTTACCCTGTAATGATTATCAATCAGCATTGCAATTATGCTATATTAATAGGAGGGCATTGGACCTCCAAACAAGCCACATGCGGACGGTTAAAGAGGAATTATATTTTTTAACAAGGTTGCATGTTTCCCTAATTAAACTTAATTTCATTCTATTACAATGCATTTTAGAAACCTAACATTTTCGGCCAGTTTTTTTTTCTACATTGCATCTTTTACATTACTGTAACACACTACTTCAACTACATTGTCTCTGGTTTAAGGTTTCTTCCTTTAAAGGGGCAATCTGCAATTCAAACAATAACAAAGCAGGAAACCTCACCCCTGACTTAGTAAAAAGCTAAGGGGTGGAACTGGATAAATGTTATACCACTCTCAAATTCATAGAAAGAGCTATAATGCAAGGACTAAGCAACCATGTTTTGAGGCTATACAGTATTGGTTTACAATTACTTTGTTTTGGGTTCTGATGAGGAAAGACAATTGAACTAAGCTCATTGGTCATTTATAAGTTATATTCTTCAAGAATCAATGGGTATAAATCATGAATGTAAAAGTAAAATAAAATTGATATAGCAATCGCAGAGTGCCCCTTAAAAGCAGACTGGAATATAGCCACTGCATTTAAACATAAACAGTGAAATACGTGATGGTCACCTTGGACTGTCAAAGCCTCTCCAAACACAAACCATCTGAAAAAACTGGAAACAAAAAGGAATTACTGTAGTGGCATACAAAAACATTTGCAAACATTGTTGTCAAACATAAACACTGATAACCAAACTCAACACATACATTTCTTCTCAAACAGCATGGTCAGAAAATGGTTGCCCTCCTACACTTGTGCAGCAACAACACAGCATACACTACACAGGACATTCAGACTCAGCTGAATAGGTCAGGGGGTGTTTCTATACATTTCTACCTGTCCCACCCTGATTAGGGTCCCTTGAGAAACACTGGCCAACAATTTGGTTGTCACATAGATGAAACAGAAAGTCATAGTGAATGAGAGGCTGATGATGTACAAATGAGAAGAGGAAAAGGCGGCAAACCTTTCAAATGTTGTAACCCAGACTAGATAAACAAAAAGGCCATCTATCTTGACACAACCTAGTCCAACAGCCCTATCCCAAGACCCAACTTTGGGTCCCCATCATTAGGGGAACAGTAATTTAGGTAAATACCTAATCTGCAAAGGGATTTGTGGTTAGACTTTACTTAAGTTGTTCTTATTTCTGTTTAGTACAAGTAACGCTGTAATTACATTGTCAAATACTGTAATACTTCAGCTTCCCAGCAGAGGGTGGGGCCGCATAATCAAAATATGTTGTAGATCTGGGAAAGTCATTGCATTTGTATAACAGTAGGTGCCTTGTATTTGAAGTATACATTTCTCTTTGTGTGAATTATAATATTATCTATAGCTCCCCATCGTCAATTTTAACAGTGCAGCTTGAGTCTTCCTCAATACTTGTTATTTGACTCCCCCTCACCCAGCAAACACCAAATTTATAATTAAAGGTAGACTCAGCGATATGACGTAGATGCAGAAAGTAGACAGCATAGTGGGTCAATTTCCACAAAAAACAACTAAGAGCGTTGAAGCGCCAGGCTCAACTTCTCCACTATGTTGGTGCCCTGGCTACCAAAAGCAAACCTATATACATGCACAGATACTGTGTGTGACTGTGTGAGAGCGAAGTCCTGCATCTCGCTCATGTCAATATCTGCTGTGCTGCTCGTGGCAACGTCATTTTGCTGAGTCTACCTTTAATGGTTTCTGATTTCTACAGCTGCACTAGATGGAGGATCCATGACACATACTGTATCTTAGGGGAGGCCCCCTGCCAAATCCCACAGCTGTTTGAAAATATATCTGGTGGATTCAAAACCTAGTGATGTGCAGATGTACGTCTTCTAAAGTATCAAGTCAAAAAGTATCACACATTTTCCCAGTTTCCCTTTGGAACACATGTAATACAAAACTGGTCCATATGATACAGTGGAAATTGGAAACAGCTGACAAGCAATATCAGTTCACTCATAGTGGTTATAATAAGTACTATCTAACAGTGTGCTCCTACACTAAACCTATTCATTTATGTTACCCATTTATCAAAAAATGTATAGGTTTTCGTAAGTAAGGACCCTATGAGAAAGTCATATACAGTGAGGGAAAAAGTATTTGATCCCCTGCGGATTTTGTACGTTTGCCCACTGACAAAGAAATTATCAGTCTATAATTTTAATGGTAGGTTTAATTGAACAGTGAGAGACAGAAAAACAACAAAATCCAGAAAAACGCATGTCAAAAATGTTATAAATTGATTTACATTTTAATGAGGGAAATAAGTATTTGACCCCCTCTCAATCAGAAAGATTTCTGTCTCCCTGGTGTCTTTTATACAGGTAACGAGCTGAGATTAGCAGCACACTCTTAAAGGGAGTGCTCCTAATCTCACTGGGTGAAAGTGTTGTGGTCAGATGAGACCAAAATCGAGCTCTTTGCCATCAACTCAACTCGCCGTGTTTGGAGAAGGAGGAATGCTGCCTATGACCCCAAGAACACCATCCCCACCGTCAAACATGGAGGTGGAAACATAATGCTTTGGGGGGGTTTTCTGCTAAGGGGACAGGACAACTTCACTGCATCAAAGGGACGATGGACGGGGTCATGTACCGTCAAATCTTGGGTGAGAACCTCCTTCCCTCAGCCAGGGCATTGAAGATGGGTCGTGGATGGGTATTCCAGCATGACAATGACCCAAAACACACGGCCAAGGCAACAAAGGAGTGGCTCAAGAAGAAGCACATTAAGGTCCTGGAGTGGCCTAGCCAGTCTCCAGACCTTAATCCCATAGAAAATCTGTGGAGGGAGCTGAAGGTTCGAGTTGCCAAATGTCAGCCTCGAAACCATAATGACTTGGAGAAGATCTGCAAAGAGAAGTGGGACAAAATCCCTCCTGAGATGTGTGCAAACCTGGCGGCCAACTACAAGAAACGTCTGACCTCTGTGATTGCCAACAAGGGTTTTGCCACCAAGTACTAAGTCATGTTTTGCAGAGGGGTCAAATACTTATTTCCTTCATTAAAATGCAAATCAATTTATAACATTTTTGACATGCGTTTTCTGGATTTTTTTGTTGTTATTCTGTCTCTCACTGTTCAAATAAACCTACCATTAAAAATATAGACTGATCATGTCTTTGTCAGTGGGCAAACGTACAAAATCAGCAGGGGATCAAATACCTTTTTCCCTCACTGTAGGTGTTGTAAATGTTACTTAATTGACCTTTCTCAACTGTGTCAGACACAAGTCATATGTAAGGCGTGATCCATTCTGATGGACTCCCAGCATCCCTTGTTTGATGAACATACAGTATATTGCTTCCCTCAGAGCGTAGACACAGGCTAAACTCTCCTTCATGCCAGCTGCTATCAGCTTTCTCAATAAGCTCTAGTAAGCTCTGTATGTATTGTTTTGGTGTGTATTTATTGTCATGTGTTCAATGTGTTTTTACTACGTGCTGCTAAATGAATAGCCCCCCGGGGATAATAAAGACTCTACAGCAGATCTCAAGGAGGTGTGGAAACACAATCACCTAGATTAAGGGGCTAGCAAGACAGAGGATGACCAAGAGAATATGGTTTGTATGTCACAAATAGAGTGGCAAAATCCTGCACCAGTATTGCAGTAAAGCAGTATAATAGCTTATTAGATAGAGTTCATCATTTGGTGGTTTCTGTTCAACACATTTTGGGTGTTTAAGGGGTTAGTATCACAAGAATATCAAAGTTTATCAGACTGGTTTCTCTTGACAAAGTTTTGCAAGAGAAAACAGAAGTGAAGTCTTGATCTCGTGTTCTTGGCACACAATGTCTAGTCTTAGACATCATTTCGATACACAGGGTAAGGGTCTGGGACCTCGTTTCGATACACAGGGTAAGGGTCTGGGACCTCGTTTCGATACACAGGGTAAGGATCTTGGAACACAATGTCTCGGTCTGAGCCTTAGTCATGGACAAGAGCATTGTTTTTGTAGTCTCTCAACCCATGTGGTCAAGATACACCACTGAGTACCATCTCTTATCAAGATTATTGTAACTAACTAGGCGTGACAACTGTCTTGGTCTCATCTATAGCATGGGTCTGGGCCTCTAGAGTCTTGACTTCATCTCTGCGAGAAACATTAAGTTTGTCTGAATCCTAACAGTCAGAGAAACATTGTCCGATTGGCAAAACAACCAATATTTACAGGCAAGCACAACAGGTAAAGTTGAGACATGCTAGCGAATGGTTGCTATCAATTGCAATTGTGCTTGCTACTCACACAACACATTTGAAAGCTCACACGCACCAACATGTTTTAGTTTTATTACATACATATAACTAATACACATGCGTACAGTGGCTTGCGAAAGTATTCACCCCCATTGGCATTTTTCCTATTTTGTTGCCTTACAACCTGGAATTAAAATGTATTTAAATTACAGGTTGTAATGCAACAAAATAGGAAAAACGCCAAGGGGGATGAATACTTTTGCAAGGCACTATATAGCCTACTGTACAAATTGCATAGAAAACGCAATCATGACTAAGCATAGCCTACATCAGAACAAGATACATTACTAGAGTTTAGGTTAAAGACTAGGCCTATTCATACAATCAAACAACAAGCATGAGGTAATCAATCTTTTCTCAGGGGTGTATGGGCTGGGAACTCAGTATGTGTGAGCTTTAAGTCAGCTTAGTAGTATGAAGGGTTATGGAAACATACAACATATTTGGATAAATAAGGCATGCCTTTTCGAGCGGTGTGGTAGATAAGAAGCGGTAAGCGAGGCTCACAAACATTTTGGTTTATTCTGGTAAAACGTTTTCATTGGAATGGCTGGTATTCAGCACATTTCCTGTGGAAAGTTCTCCACCGTTTGGTGGAATGTAACCATAGACACATGCCATCTAACATGAGACCTCACTTGGACAAAAACATTAAATCTTTAGGCCTACAGGTTAGAAATTAAAACAGAGTTGACATGTTTTTTAGCTACAGTTGTGTATGATGCTATGTACAGTGGGGAAAAAAAGTATTTAGTCAGCCACCAATTGTGCAAGTTCTCCCACTTAAAAAGATGAGAGAGGCCTGTAATTTTCATCATAGGTACACGTCAACTATGACAGACAAAATGAGAAAAAAAAATCCAGAAAATCACATTGTAGGATTTTTAATGAATTTATTGGCATATGATGGTGGAAAATAAGTATTTGGTCAATAACAAAAGTTTCTCAATACTTTGTTATATACCATTTGTTGGCAATGACACAGGTCAAACGTTTTCTGTAAGTCTTCACAAGGTTTTCACACACCGTTGCTGGTATTTTGCCCCATTCCTCCATGCAGATCTCCTCTACAGCAGTGATGTTTTGGGGCTGTCGCTGGGCAACACGGACTTTCAACTCCCTCCAAAGATTTTCTATGGGGTTGAGATCTGGAGACTGGCTAGGCCACTCCAGGACCTTGAAATGCTTCTTACGAAGCCACTCCTTCGTTGCCCGGGCAGTGTGTTTGGGATCATTGTCATGCTGAAAGACCCAGCCACGTTTCATCTTCAATGCCCTTGCTGATGGAAGGAGGGTTTCACTCAAAATCTCACGATACATGGCCCCATTCATTCTTTCCTTTACACGGATCAGTCGTCCTGGTCCCTTTGCAGAAAAACAGCCCCAAAGCATGATGTTTCCAACCCCATGCTTCACAGTAGGTATGGTGTTCTTTGGATGCAACTCAGCATTCTTTGTCCTCCAAACATGACGAGTTGAGTTTTTACCAAAAAGTTATATTTTGGTTTCATCTGACCATATGACATTCTCCCAATCCTCTTCTGGATCATCCAAATGCACTTCAGACGGGCCTGGACATGTACTGGCTTAAGCAGGGGGACACGTCTCGCACTGCAGGATTTGAGTCCCTGACGGCGTAGTGTGTTACTGATGGTAGGCTTTGTTACTTTGGTCCCAGCTCTCTGCAGGTCATTCACTAGGTCCCCCGTGTGGTTCTGGGATTTTTGCTCACCGTTCTTGTGATCATTTTGACCCCACGGGGTGAGATCTTGCGTGGAGCCCCAGATCGAGGGAGATTATCAGTGGTCTTGTATGTCTTCCATTTCCTAATAATTGCTCCCACAGTTGATTTCTTCAAACCAAGCTTCTTACCTATTGCAGATTCAGTCTTCCCAGCCTGGTGCAGGTCTACAATTTTGTTTTTGGTGTCCTTTGACAGCTCTTTGGTCTTGGCCATAGTGAAGTTTGGAGTGTGACTGTTTGAGGTTGTGGACAGGTGTATTTTATACTAATAACAAGTTCAAACAGGTGCCATTAATACAGGTAACGAGTGGAGGACAGAGGAGCCTCTTAAAGAAGAAGTTACAGGTCTGTGAGAGCCAGAAATCTTGCTTGTTTGTAGGTGACCAAATACTTATTTTCCACCATAATTTGCAAATAAATTCATTAAAAATCCTACAATGGGATTTTCAGGATTTTTTTTCCTCAATTTGTCTGTCATAGTTGACGTGTACCTATGATGAAAATTACAGGCCTCTCTCATCTTTTTAAGTGGGAGAACTTGCACAATTGGTGGCTGACTAAATACTTTTTTTCCCCACTGTATGTATGTGTGTGTTTGTGAGTTAAACAGAGTTTACATGCCCTCACAATTCTATTCCTGTGTGTGTGCTGTGTGTGCACGTGCAAGCGTGCATGTGTGTTTGTCTCTGGATGGGCTCATCTCTTCTCTTCCACCAGCAGCTGGAGCCTGTCCTCTCTGTAGTGAGGGGTACTCTGGCCAGTCTCAATGGCCTCACAGTCATCTGTAAAATACACTAGGTCCTGTGGGGAGGTCAAACAGTCACACTTAGGCATACACAACATCTCCAACTGCAGAATGTGGCTGAGCAAAGCTGACTGAAATGTCGACAGATAATAAACTATAGAAGCAATCACCAGAAATGGTCATTGTCATTGTAAGGGTTGGCAAGACAGCACAAACTGATCTGGAACCAGGCTAGTAATTCCCTGCACCACATCCAGAGTAGGCTATGACATACTTTTTTTATTTGAAAAAATAAAATTCTGGCTATGAGAGAGACAGTATGGTTCATTCCTCTGCAGAGCTTAGCAGACATACCCGATAACAGATTCTGTTGATGATTGTGTACAGGTTGGTGACTTTGCGCTTCAACAACATGATCCTGGGTCGCTCTCTGCAGTAGTGCGTAGGCAGGTTCTCCATGACATAAAGAAAGTCACGGAGCTTGGTAATGATGCACGAATTCTATAGGGAAATAATAATGGCATTGTAAAACCTATAGCTCAATGAATATTATAATATTTTGAATCAAAGGTTTCACATAAACAGGTTCAGTTACTGGGGTACAACAATGTTTTTATATGAATTTAAATCGAGTGGCAAGTTATATTTTTAAGCTTTGATATTGGCATCCAATCACATTATAGAATGCGTGCATCTTCTAATCTACATCAAACGTGCGTATTGCATTACCAACTCATTACTGTTTATGCAACATAACCCAATGCGACATCAAATCAGATTCAGGTTCACTCTGTCAACCTTTTGTTAAATACTGACGTTTGAGAATCAACCTTTAGTTCACATCAATGGGATGGTGTTGTACTATACCAACTCACGTGCACATCCAGAAACATCTTGGGCAGAATCTCAACGCATGTTTTCTGCAACAGAAAAAGTTAAAATTAGAAATCACTTGGATACATTAGAAAATATAACGGTTTTATCAAATCAATAATGCTTTTGAAATAGCTCACCGTGCGATGATAATTGTGTACTTTTTCCAAAAGTTCCATTATTTCCTTGCTCAAGCCGAGCACTCGGGAATAGCATGTCGGTGGTGCACAGTCAGCCAACCAAATAAAACTGAAAAGACACAACAAAGGTGCGAGTCTCATCTTTCAACCGTTGTTGCGTCGGTCAAAACAGGCTTCTTGTGTTTAGGCAGCTAGGCAAGAGCTTTACAACACGAGTGTGCTCGTCCAGCAACTTTGCAGTTTATAGTTGGACTGAAAAAAAAAGAAGCGATTATGACGTCGAAGATCCAGTAAGCGCAACATGACGCGAAATGAAAAATATTTCACGCTCCTATGCATTTTGGAAACACGTGGTCTTTCAGCTATCAACATCATACAGAATGACAACAAAGTGTATCATCCCATTTTGTAACAATCCACACTTCACAATCAAAATGTATTAAAGCATATTTTGATAACGTTTGTATAGCTGTTAATGAAAAGGATTTACAAATAGTTAAGTAGTTCATAAACTGAGTTTATAAACTGTTCATTATTAATGTACTGATAGTTTATGAATCTGTAATAAACAGTTATAACACTGGTTGAAATTGTGGGATTGTTATTTTGGAGCTGGCCAAAAACTGAGCTACAGTGAGGGAAAAAAGTATTTGATCCCCTGCTGATTTTGTACGTTTGCCCACTGACAAAGACATGATCAGTCTATAATTTTAAATGGTAGGTTTATTTGAACAGTGAGAGACAGAATAACAACAAAAAAATCCAGAAAAACGCATGTCAAAAATGTTATAAATTGATTTGCATTTTAATGAGGGAAATAAGTATTTGATCCCCTCTCAATCAGAAAGATTTCTGGCTCCCAGGTGTCTTTTATACAGGTAACGAACTGAGATCGACTCCCGAGTGGCGCAGTGGTCTAAGGCACTGCATCGCAGTGCTAGCTGTGCCACTAGAGATCCTGGTTCGAGTAGAGGCTCTGTCGCAGCCGGCCGCGACCGGGAGACACATGGGCGGCGCACAAAAAATGTTTTAAATAAAAAAATACATGTATGCATTCACTAACTGTAAGTTGCTCTGGATAAGAGCGTCTGCTAAATGACTAAAATGTAAATTAGGAGCACACTCTTAAAGGGAGTGCTCCTAATCTCAGCTTGTTACCTGTATAAAAGACACCTGTCCACAGAAGCAATCAATCAATCAGATTCCAAACTCTCCACCATGGCCAAGACCAAAGAGCTCTCCAAGGATGTCAGGGACAAGATTGTAGACCTACACAAGGCTGGAATGGGCTACAAGACCATCGCCAAGCAGATTGGTGAGAAGGTGACAACAGTTGGTGCGATTATTCGCAAATGGAAGAAACACAAAATAACTGTCAAGCTCCCTCGGCCTGGGGCTCCATGCAAGATCTCACCTCGTGGAGTTGCAATGATCATGAGAACGGTGAGGAATCAGCCCAGAACTACATGGGGGGGATCTTGTCAATGATCTCAAGGCAGCTGGGACCATAGTCACCAAGAAAACAATTGGTAACACACTACGCTGTGAAGGACTGAAATCCTGCAGCGCCCGCAAGGTCCCCCTGCTCAAGAAAGCACATATACAGGCCCGTCTGAAGTTTGCCAATGAACATCTGAATGATTCAGAGGAGAACTGGGTGAAGGTGTTGTGGTCAGATGAGACCAAAATCGAGCACTTTGCCATCAACTCAACTCGCCGTGTTTGGAGGAGGAGGAATGCTGCCTATGACCCCAAGAACACCATCCCCACCGTCAAACATGGAGGTGGAAACATTATGCTTTGGGGGTGTTTTTCTGCTAAGGGGACAGGACAACTTCACCGCATCAAAGGGACGATGGACAGGGCCATGTACCATCAAATCTTGGGTGAGAACCTCCTTCCCTACGCCAGGGCATTGAAAATGGGTCGTGGATGGGTATTCCAGCATGACAATGACCCAAAACACACGGCCAAGGCAACAAAGGAGTGGCTCAAGAAGAAGCACATTAAGGTCCTGGAGTGGCCTAGCCAGTCTCCAGACCTTAATCCCATATAAAATCTGTGGAGGGAGCTGAAGGTTCGAGTTGCCAAACGTCAGCCTCAAAACCTTTAATGACTTGGAGAAGATCTGCAAAGAGGAGTGGGACAAAATCCCTCCTGAGATGTGTGCAAACCTGGTGGCCAACTACAAGAAATATCTGACCATTGTGATTGCCAACAAGGTTTTTGCCACCAAGTACTAAGTATTTTTTTGCAGAGGGGTCAAATACTTATTTCCCTCATTAAAATGCAAATCAATTTATAACATTTTTGACATGCATTTTTCTGGATTATTTTGTTGTTATTCTGTCTCACACTGTTCAAATAAACCTACCATTAAAATTATAGACTGATCATGTCTTTATCAGTGGGCAAACGTACAAAATCAGCAGGGGATCAAATACTTTTTTCCCTCACTGTATAAGATGACTGCACTGTTGCAGATGTTTAACATACAATGGACAAGAACACTAAAATAATGTTGTTGATAACATTTGTATTCATTTATCATAATTGTATTCATATAATTTGTTAAAATATTGCTAATGGTGAAGACATATGTATTTAACAAGACGTGCAACTCATCAGTTCTAATAAAAACTAGCTGCCTAAAGACTACCTGCCGACTATTTAGACAAAATTATTATCAATCATTCTGTTCATTTTTTTCATACCATCAGTGAGTAACATACTGGTGGGACATTTAAGACCACATAGCAGAATCTAACAGGGTTCCCCTAGCCTGGTCCCAGATCTTTTTATGCTGTTTTGGCCATTGTCATCTGTAATGACTTATTTGTTTCTTGTCACACCAAACAGATCTGGGACCAGGCTAGGGGTACAGTATATGATCAGTAGGAATCTTCTGTGCCCAGAATTGGTCCTCTGAAACCACCAACAAACTCAGGGTTGGTCCTCTGAAACCACCAACAAACTCAGGGTTGGTCCGTGGGGGCCACCGATCCCTTCTTCAGATTAAGGAAGTTCCTCTTCTTCCTCTTCCTGTTGGTGGCCGCCGTGGTGTTCTGGGGCTCCAGCGGGGCACGGAACACAAACACCCTCTCTCCCGTAGTAGGGATGTCCTGTACTACTGCATCGTTGGCCGGGCAAGAGGTGGAGGTTTTTGTTACAGTAGTAGAGTCAAACACAGTTTCACTGTCCACCTCTACTCCTCCTCCCACTGAAATCAGAACAGAGTCTTGGAGCTGCTCCGAGGTTGTGGTTTGGCTCGTTCCAGTCGCGACTGGTTTGGGAGTGGGTTGTTGTGGAGTGGGTCGAAGAACTCCCTCCCTCCCCTTTTCCTGGACCAACACTTGCATCACGTCCCTGGGAGCCTCGGGTCTGGGATTGAGGAACAGCCTCTCCAGCAGGCTCTGCCTCTTCTCCTGGAACCTGGAAAATGAAGAGCATGACATTTCCTGAGGATTTCTGAAGCACATACAGTGCATTCGGAAAGTATTCAGACCCCTTCACTTTTTCCACATTTTGTTACGTTACAGCCATATTCTAAAATGGATTAAATAAATTAACAATCATCAGGAATCTACACACAATACCCCATAATTACAAAGCCAAAAACAGTTTTGAAATGTTTGCTAATTTATTAAAAATAAAAAACAGAAATACCTTATTTACATAACTATTCAGACCCTTTGCTATGAGACTCGAAATTGAGCTCAGGTGCATCCTGTTTCCATTGATCATCCTTGAGATTTTTCTACAACTTGATTGGAGTCCACCTGTGGTAAATTCAATTGATTGTACATGATTTGGAAAGGCACACACCTGTCTATAAAAGGTCCCACAGTTGACAGCGCATGTCACAGCAAAAACCAAGCCATGAGGTCGAAGGAATTGTCCGTAGAGCTCTGAGACAAGATTGTGTCGAGGCACAGATCTGGGGAAGGGAACCAAAAACTGTCTGCAGCATTGTAGGTCCCCAAGAACACAGTGCCCTTCATCATTCTTAAATGGAAGAAGTTTGGAACCACCAATACTCTTCCTAGAGCTGGCCACCCAGGCAAACAATTGGGGGAGAAGGGCCTTGGTCAGGGAGGTGACCAAGAACCCGATGGTCACTCAGACAGAGCTCCAGAGTTCCTCTGTGGAGATGGGAGAACCTTCCAGAAGGACAACTATCTCTGCAGCACTCCACCAATCAGGCCTTTATGGTAGAGTAGCCAGATGGAAGGCACTCCTCAGTAAAAGGCACATGACAGCCCGCTTGGAGTTTCCAAAAGGCACCGATTCTCTGGTCTGATGAAATCAAGATTGAACTCTTTGGCCTGATTGCTAAGCATCACGTCTGGCGGAAACCAGGCAGGGCTCATCACCTGGACAATACAATCCCTACGGTGAAGCATGGTGGTGGCAGCCTCATGCTGTGGGGATGGTTTTCAGCGGCAGGGACTGGGAGACTAGTCAAGATCGAGCGAAAGATGATCGGAGCAAAGTACAGAGAGATCCTTGATGAAAACCTGCTTCAGAGCGCTCAGACTGGGGCAAAGGTTCAGCTTCCAACAGGACAACGACCCTAAGCACACAGCCAAAACAACGCAGGAGTGGCTTCGGGACAAGTGTCTGAATGTCCTTGAGTGGCCCAGCCAGAGCCCGGACTTGAACCCGATCTAACACCTCTGGAGAGACCTGAAAATAGCTGTGCAGCGATGCTCCCCATCCAAGCTGACAGCTTGAGAGGATCTGCAGAGAAGAATGGGAGAAACTCCCCAAATACAGGTGTGTCAAGCTTGTAGTGTCATACCCAAAAAGACTCGAGGCTGTAATCGCTGCCAAAGGTGCTTCAACAAAGTACTGAGTAAAGGGTCTGAATACTTACGTAAATGTGATATTTTGCAAGAATTTCTAAAATCCTGTTTTTGCTTTGTCATTATGGGGTATTGTGGTTAGACTGATGAGGAAAATAAACTATTTATTCAATTTTAGAATAAGGCTGTAACGTAACAAAATGTGAAAAAAGTGAAGGGGTCGGAAATACTTTCACAATGCACTGTATACACGCTTAATTTTGGGTTCATTACGTTTTTTAAAAGTTTTTTTGTGGGACCAAAATGTATGTACCACTCTGTCGCTAGGTGCCAATTGTCTCTACCAAGTTATTTCCTAGTAATGTCACGCCCTGGCCGTGAGAGGCCTGTTGTCTTTAGTTGGTTTGGTCAGGGCGTGAGTTTCTATGTTATATATTCTATGTTTACGTTCTAGTTAGTCTATTTCTATGTTTCAGTTCTAGGTTGTGTGTCTATGTTTGGCCGGGTGTGATTCCCAATCAGAGACAGCTGTCGCTTGTTGTCTCTGATTGGGGATCATACTTAAGTAGCCTGTTTGCCTACCTTAGTTGTGGGATCTTGTTCCGTGTTAGGCTTGTATGTCTATAGCCTTAGGACTTCACATTACGTTGTTTCTTGTTTTGTTTATGTTTATTGAGTGAAATAAACATGTACGCTTGTCACGCTGCACCTTGGTCTGACCCGTCTCTCAACGATCGTGACAAGTAATTAGCACACATAACCATAGATTCCAATTCAATTAGGGCTGTTACTGATACCAGTATCGCATTTATTTTTTCCATGGCAAAAATGGAAACACGAAGGAGGCCAAACTCTTTGGTCCTTTAAAAACCTGCTGTATGTAAAATATTGTGTGCTATAGCCTGGAAAATAAATAAATGTGACTCTGGATGACAACATAATGATGTTTATTTCCAACATTCTGGCTATTTTCCTAAAGAAATTAAATCTGCTTCGTGTTTTGTTTCCTTGCCACGATACTAACGAGTATTGCGATACTGGTATTGTCCCGGCCCTAAATTCAATGACAGATAAAGGAAAACACCACTGTAGGTCGACTCATAATCAATGTTTATGCTTTATCGTTATCGAGGTGTTAACCTTTTTAAATTCACACAGACCCACCTGTCCTCGTCCTTAACATTGCATTGTCAACATTCTGAGATGATGGGAATTTAATTGGGGCCTTTGATCATATTGGAAATAAAAGCTCCAGAATAAAGTTGAGAGGCTCTTTGTCTTGCACTCACTGGTTTCGGTCCTGGTCCGTCGTGTGGGCTGAGAAATTCCTCCCCACCATATCCTCCCTCAGTCTGACAAGCAGAGATTTACCAGCTCCCCCTGGCCACCTGAGAAAACAGCCCAGAACGGAAAAGGAAATTAACAAGAATACATCTACAATGCATCACATTTCTGTAGATTTATGTTCGTTTTTTAATGTACATGGTCCTTGTCAAATAAATGTAATAAAAATAAATTAAATTAAATAAATTATTCACGTGAGGGCCAGGCTAACTAAGCAAATGGAGATGGATATTATTCTACTTAAGTTAATGTTCTCCCTCTTTCCCTGGCTAGACAGGCCAAATCCCAGGCCAGGCGTCCTCAAACAAAGAGCATTATTCACATAAACAACAGAGTCCAAACAGAATGTTGGCCAGCCCAGACAGGACGTTGACAGAAGTGTTCCATGCTCCTAGCCAATGTATCATAGGCAGATGGGAACGTATGATGCACAGAAGTAGTATTCCTTCCTCCTCAGTGAGATCACATTGATTGATCTCACTACTTCGACAGTGCTGTAAAAAATGGGGGAATAACCAACCTTTTGTAAATAGGTTCAGTCAAACGTTCTCATGTGTACAGAAATGCCAGCACCCCCCTGTATGATCACCAAAGTCTTAGCTTGCTACTAGTTCCCTACATGAATGCTGAAATGTTTAACTATTTCTTTGTAGTTTCTTTCAAATACTAGCCTTTGTGGCAGGCTATTTGTGTGACAGGTAGCTAGTTACAATGACGAAAAGGGGCCATATTCAAATTACGTTGATAGGAGCCAAAATACATGATTCAACTGACATGATAAATATGTCTTATAAGCCTTTAAGAAGTGAAACAAACTGCATCCAGCATTTACTGAAAAGTAACACATTGTGCTGGTGTGATTCACTGACAGACACAAGCCTAAACATATGGTGCACGGCACAAACTGCTCCAAGAGTTATATTCTCTAGTGGGATTGCTATTTTGGAGCTTGCTAAATAGTGAGCTTATGTACGACTTCACTTACTTACTGGATGCAAGTGGAGAGTTCAAATTGGTGTTAGACACCCAAGACTTGCAAGGCATCATATACACCATTTTTAATACTTGATTAAAGTTTACCCAGAGTTTTCAATGGCCAGGCAGAGAGGTTGTGTCTCAGAGCTTAAAGGTAGAATCATCAATATGACATCATCATACAAAGTAGGGCAACTTTCTGTTCACAGACATCAACAACAATAACAAAGTTCAAATCTTCCACTGGCAATATCGGCGGTTCCCCAGGGAGGGCGCAAATTGGGAAGAGGCAATAATAGTCTGTTGCTGTTGATGTCTGTAAGCAGGGAGTCGCCCTGCTCTGTTGATGTAATATTGCGGACTCTACCTTTTAAACAAAAACATTCCAATCTACTACCAAGAAAACTACAACTATTGCTAGTTCTTACCCTATGCTCTCCTGCTCTGCGGAAGCTGGAAGGACAGGTTGCTTGGGGCAGAGGGCGTTGATGAGGGACAGCAGCTCTGACTCTGGGAGGGTTGGGAGGAGGAGACGGAGAGCCTCTAGGAGAACCTCAGCGGAGACCTGGCTCTGCCTCACTAGCCTGGCTGCAAACTCCAGATCCTGGGGAGGAATGGAGGGAAAAGAGGGATGAAGGGAAAAGACTGGCTCTTTACAACTGTCAACCAATAGGGTCTCAGACACAGATTAAGCCTACTCCTGGACTAAAAAGCAATCAGAGAATCACAATTCTACGATGGCTAGATCACCTGGTCACAGTTTGTGTAGAGTCTCTTCAGCTCCAGCTGCTCCTTGAGATCCTCCATAGCCTGACTCCTTGCATTGGCCTCTTGTAGCCTGGAAGAGATGGGATGGATGGAGGATAGGAGTGGGAGTGTCACGGTTTACTACGCCAGAACCCAGAAGCAGACCAGGACAAGGTACTTAGAGAAAAAGGTGAGTGTTTATTAATTGACTCCCGAGTGAGGCTGAATAATCCAGGGACAGAGCGGGTGGCGTGGATGGGTTGTTGAGGGTGCAGTGGTAGGTCCAGACATGGCTCGGCAGCCGCCGACCATCAGGCAGAGGTTGGGTGAAGGTTCCGGGTGAGAGACTGCAGACAGAACAAAACGGAGGTGAGTACACAGCAAATCAACAAGGTGCAAAACAACAAAAACTAACGCTAGAACTCAAGGCTGATACGCTGACAAACATACTGTTCATGGCTAACGATCCGGCAGGAACTGGATGTTAGGCCAGAGCCTAAGAAGGGTGATGATCAGGACCAGGTGTGCAGATTGCTGATGGGATGCAGGTGCGGAAAACAAGAGCGCTCCCCGGAGCGTTCCCGAACCCTCGGGAAACTGGAGATTACGAACAGGAACACTAGTCACCAGCCAGGACCCGACTCAGACAGCCGGGATCGTTACAGTACCCCCCTTCCGACGAACGCCACCGGGCGGACTCCCCGGAGCGCCAGGATGGAGGCGGTAGAAGTCACTGATGAGATCCGCATCTAGGACCTGTCGCCGCGGAATCCAACTCCTCTCTTCAGGACCATACCCCTCCCAGTCCACGAGATACTGGAAACCCCGGCCCCGCCGTCTGGAATCCATGATGCGACGCACCGTGTAGGCAGGACCACCTCCGATCATCCGAGGAGGAGGAGGAGGAGGCGGAGGAGGCAACAGAGGACTGAGGAAGACAGGCTTGAGGCAGGAGACATGAAAGGTGGGATGGACTCTGAGCGTCCTCGGTAGTTTGAGTCGAACTGCCACTGGATTGATCACCTTCTCCACCACAAACGGACCAATGAACTTCGGTAACAACTTCCTAGACTCAGTCCGTAACGGAAGATCCCGTGTGGCCAACCAAACCCTATCTCCGATGGTATAGGTGGGAGCGGGGATCCGGCGACGATTCGCCTGGAGCTGATACCGGTCCGAAACTCTAAGGAGTGCCTTTCTGGCCCGATGCCAGGTCCGGTGGCAACGCGAATATGGGCCTGAACAGAAGGCACTGAGAGCTCCTTCTCCTGAGAAGGAAACAGGGGAGGTTGGTAGCCATACAGGCACTGGAAGGGAGACATCCCAGTGGCAGATGTAGGAAGAGTATTGTGGGCATACTCAACCCAAGGCAACTGAGAGACCCAGGAGGTGGGGTTGGAAGAGACCAGACAGCGTAGCGTGGATTCCATCTTCTGGTTGGCTCTCTCCGCCTGACCATTGGATTGGGGGTGAAAACCAGATGTGAGACTGACTGTAGCTCCAATGGCCAAACAGAAGGACTTCCAGACAGCAGAGGTAAACTGAGGGCCACGGTCGGAAACGATATCCCTGGGCAACCCGTGGACCCTGAAAACCTCCCTAACCAGGATCTCGGACGTCTCCGAGGCAGAGGGAAGCTTGGCAATAGGCACAAAGTGGGGCGAACTTGCTGAATCTGTCCACGATCGTCAGAACGACCGTGTTCCCCTCAGAAGCGGGCAACCCAGTGACGAAGTCCAGGGCCAGATGCGACCATGGTCGCGGGGAATAGGAAGGGGGTGAAGTAGTCCAGAGCTGGGCCGATTGGTACTCTTATTCTGCGCACACACTGGACAGGCAGCAACAAAACCCCGAGTATCCTCGGCCATGGCAGGCCACCAAAAAGCGTCTGCGAAGAAACGCCATTGTCCGAGCCACGCCAGGGTGACAAGCCATCTTGCTGGCGTGGGACCATTTGAGGACAGCAGGACGAACCGACTCAGGCACAAACAACCGACCGGGTGGACCGTTACCGGGACCGGGCTGAGTCCGAAGGGCCGCCAGCACCTCCTCCTCAATCTTCCACATAACTGCTCCCACGACGCAGTTCCGGGGGAGGATTGTCTCGGTCTTGGACCCACTCTCCTCCGTCTTGGAGAACATCCGGGACAAGGCGTCCGCCTTGCCGTTCTTAGATCCAGGTCGGAACGTCAGGGCAAACTTGAATCGTCCGAAAAACAACGCCCACCTGGCCTGACGGGAGTTGAGGCGTTTAGCCGATTGCACGTAAGCAAGATTCTTGTGGTCAGTCCAGACAATAAACGGTTGCTCCGCCCCCTCCAACCAGTGGCGCCACTCCTCCAAGGCAAGTTTCACCGCGAGAAGCTCCCGGTTACCCACATCGTAATTCCTCTCCGCAGGCGAAAGGCGGCGAGTAGTAGGCGCAGGGATGGAGTTTACTGTCCGTGGAGCATCGCTGCGACAGGATGGCGCCAACTCCCACATCAGACGCGTCCACTTCAACGACGAACTGACGGGCCGTGTCCGGTTGAGAGAGAATCGGTGCGTTGGTGAATCGCCTCTTCAAATCCAGAAACGCTCGATCCGCCTCCGGATTCCACTTGAAGGTCCTGATACTGGAAGTCAAGGCCGTTAACGGAGCGGCCACACGGCTGTAATCCCGGATGAATCTGCGGTAGAAATTCGCAAACCCCAAAAATCTCTGGAGCTGCAATCTCGTACCGGGCTGGACCCATTCCAGAACCGCTCTAACCTTCTCCTGGTCCATCCTAATCTCTCCCCTGGAGATGATGTACCCGAGAAAGGATGTCGTGTGGGCGTGAAACTCGCACTTCTCGGCCTTCACGAACAGGCGATTCTCCAACAATCGCTGCAGAACCTGCCGGACATGCTGGACGTGGTCGGAAGGTTCCTTCGAGAAGATCAGAATGTCATCCAGGTAAACAAACACAAAGAGACCGATCATATCTCTCAGGACGTCGTTCACCATACTCTGGAATACCGCTGGAGCATTGGTCAGTCCAAACGGCATCACCTGATACTCGAAGTGACCCATCGGTGTATTGAAACCCGTCAACCACTCGTCCCCCTCTCTGATCCGGACCAGGTGATACGCATTGCGTAGGTCTAGCTTGGTGAACACCGTAGCACCCTGTAAGGAGTCGAAGGCAGAACTCATCAAGGGCAGGGGATACTTGTTCTTGACCGTGATGTCATTCAACCCCCGATAATCAATACACGGTCGAAGAGAGCCATCCTTCTTACCCACAAAGAAGAATCCTGCCCCCAGGGGTGATGACGAGGGCGAACGAGACCAGCAGCTAGGGACTCCTTGATGTAGGTCTCCAACGCCTCACGTTCAGGTCGGGAGATACTGTATAACCTTCCCTTGGGGTAGACAGCTCCAGGGACCAGGTTGATGGCACAATCATATGGTCGGTGGGGAGGGAGTGACAGAGCCTTCTGCTTACTGAAAACTTCCCCCAAATCGTGATATGTCTCGGGAACCAGGGACAAATCTGGGGGTTTAGCCTCAATCACCTGACTGGGAACCGAATGGGGGCAGGCAGTCTTGAGACAGTTAGCATGACAATCAAGGCTCCAACTCGTTACCTTGCCCGTCACCCAATCGAACGTGGGATTGTGTTCCTTCAGCCAGGGGTATCCAAGGACCAGAGGAACATGGGAAGACGGCAGAATGAAGAATGAAATCATCTCAGAATGATTCCCCGACAACCGCATCTTAACCGGTTCAGTCCTCATCGTGATACGTGCCAGACTACTGCCGTTCAGAGTGGTCGCTTCAATGGCTTCCGGCAATTGCTCCTTGGAAAGCCCCAGCTGTTCCACCAACTCGGCATCAAGAAAGCTTCCATCGGCACCTGAATCGATAAAAGCGTTAAGCGCTAAGCTCTGATTCCTGTTCACAAGGGTAGCCGGAAACGGGGTCTGACAGATGTACTGAGAGGTTGAAACTGGCTCGCTAAAAGTCCTCCCAACTTTAGCGAGCCGGGCAGTTTGACGACCGCCGGGAACAGGTGGAGATGTAATGTCCCGAGCTACCACAGTAGAGGCAGCAGTTGGTCTGACGTCTATGTTGACGCTCCTCCTTGGTTAACCCGTGCCGCCCCACTTGCATGGGTTCAGAATCGGGAGAGAGGACCTCTCCACTAATCCATTGTGGTGGAGAATGATCGACGTGTTCTGGTCCACCACCCGACCCGACTGGGAACTGAGAAGCTGATCGATTGGACGGACCCCATTGCTTCTCCCTCCTTCGCTCTCGGACTCGATTATCCACCCGAATAGACAAGGCTACCAAGCTGTCCAGGTCACTAGGCTCCGGATAGGAGATCAACTCATCCTTGAGCTGCTCCGACAGACCCTGGTAAAAGGCCGCTTGCAGAGACTCCTCGTTCCACCCACTCTCCACAGCCAACGTCTTGAACTCGATCACGAAGTCGGCCACGCTGCGAGTTCCTTCGTGAAGCGAAAACAGGCGCCTAGCTGCGTCCCTCCCTCGGACGGAATGGTCGAAGAGCTTCCTCATCTCGGCCGTGAACCCCTGGTATGAAGCCATGCAGGGGTCTTGTCGTTCCCAAACGGCTGAAGCCCACTCCAGCGCTCGACCACGCAGCAACGCAATCACAAAGGCTATCCTAGCCTTGTCTGTGGCATAAGAGTAGGGCTGTAGATCGAACACTAATCCACACTGCATAAGGAAGGAACGGCATCTTCCCAGCTCCCCCCTCATATCTATCCGGCGTCGGAACCTCGGGCTCACGGAAGGACACAGCTCCCGAAGCGGCAGGCGAGATGGGTGAAACCGGTAGTGGATCCTCCACCGGAAACTTGCGTTGGTTCTGGACCTCCGTCAGACCGGTAGAAAGGTTCCGAACTGACAACGCGATCTCCTGTAGTACCGTGCTATGATAGCCCAACATCTTCTCCTGATGGGTAATGGCATGGCGAACAGAGTCCAGGTCCGCTGGGTTCATTACTGGCCGGATCGTTCTGTCACGGTTTACTACGCCAGAACCCAGAAGCAGACCAGGACAAGGTACTTAGAGAAAAAGGTGAGTGTTTATTAATTGACTCCCGAGTGAGGCTGAATAATCCAGGGACAGAGCGGGTGGCGTGGATGGGTTGTTGAGGGTGCAGTGGTAGGTCCAGACATGGCTCGGCAGCCGCCGACCATCAGGCAGAGGTTGGGTGAAGGTTCCGGGTGAGAGACTGCAGACAGAACAAAACGGAGGTGAGTACACAGCAAATCAACAAGGTGCAAAACAACAAAAACTAACGCTAGAACTCAAGGCTGATACGCTGACAAACATACTGTTCATGGCTAACGATCCGGCAGGAACTGGATGTTAGGCCAGAGCCTAAGAAGGGTGATGATCAGGACCAGGTGTGCAGATTGCTGATGGGATGCAGGTGCGGAAAACAAGAGCGCTCCCCGGAGCGTTCCCGAACCCTCGGGAAACTGGAGATTACGAACAGGAACACTAGTCACCAGCCAGGACCCGACTCAGACAGCCGGGATCGTTACAGGGAGAGATGTGGATATGTGGATAACTGCACAATCCTTTTAGAGGAAGGTGTGTATTGATGACAGCTCAGAGCCTGTCAAAGCACTAGGTCAAAATAACATAATAACAAAATGTACATAGAAAAAGCTACTGTCTTGTGTTACTATTACAGTAGAGCCACAGATTATGGTGGTCCTCTGTAGCTCAGCTGGTAGAGCACGGTGCTTGTAACACCAAGGTAGTGGGTTTGATCCCTGGGACCACCCATACACAAAATAAAAAATGTATGCACACATGACTGTAAGTCGCTTTGGATAAAAGCGTCTGCTAAATGGCATATTATTATATTATATTATTATATTATCAAAGCCACATTTGAACGCAAACAAAGTGATCAAGTTTTTGTAAAGCCCTGTGTTCAGATCAGACGTAAGCCATACTTGGTCTGTAATGGCACTCTATTTCCTATATAGTGCACAATTTTTGTCCGGCGCCTCGTAGGGTACTATGTAGGGAACAGGGTGCTATTTTGTATACGTCGTTGGTCCACGGTGAGTAAAGCTCACCTCTCTGTCTGCAGACCGGTGACCTGATCACACTTGTATAGCGCCTCGTGAAGGATAGTGGCCATGCGACTGTCACACTCTATGTGAAACAGCCTCCCTTCCTCTTCGTCTCCCTCCTCCTCTTCATGATCAGAGTGGTCTGGGTCTTTGGGTGGTCTGTTTTGGGTCAGTCTGGTTGGTCCAGTCTCCAGACTCTCCAACTCTGCATGTTCTCTCTGGAGCTGGAGCTCGGCTTCTTCCAAACCCTGTAGTCATAGCATTTACATTTACATTTTAGTCATTTAGCAGACGCTCTTATCCAGAGCGACTTACAGGAGCAATTAGGGTTAAGTGCCTTGCTCAAGGGCACATTAACGTCATTTAGCAGACGCTCCTAGCCAGAGCGACTCACAAATTGGTGCGTTCACCCTATAGCCAAATGGGTCAATGGATTCATAACAACTTCATTCATTGAGGATATCTTATGTATCGTGTGTGTGTGTGTGTGTGTGTCTGTCTGTGTCGTGTGACCAAATTGCTCAGGCGGGTTTGATCAAATTTAGCCATTGATGTAATCTTTCATCACTAAAGTGTGAATTGGGCTACAGTGCATGCCAAAGCATCCTATATGCCCCAGCAGTGTCCTACAGTGAGGGAAAAAAGTATTTCATCCCATGCTGATTTTGCACGTTTGCCCACTGACAAAGAAATGATCAGTCTATAATTTTAATGGTAAGTTTATTTGAACAGTGAGAGACAGAATAACAACAAAAATATCCAGAAAAACGCATGTCAAAAATGTTATAAATTGATTTGCATTTTAATGAGAGAAATAAGTATTTGACCCCCTCTCAATCAGAACGATTTCTGGCTCCCAGGTGTCTTTTATACAGGTAACGAGCTGAGATTAGGTGCACACTCTTAAAGGGAGTGCTCCTAATCTCAGCTTGTTACCTGTATAAAAGACACCTGTCCACAGAAGCAATCAATCAATCAGATTCCAAACTCTCCAGCATGGCCAAGACCATCGCCAAGCAGCTTGGTGAGAAGGTGACAACAGTTGGTGCGATTATTCGCAAATGGAAGAAACACAAAATAACTGTCAATCTCCCTCGGCCTGGGGCTCCATGCAAGATCTCACCTCGTGGAGTTGCAATGATCATGAGAACGGTGAGGAATCAACCCAGAACTACACGGGAGGATCTTGTCAATGATCTCAAGGCAGCTGGGACCATAGTTACCAAGAAAACAATTGGTAACACACTAAGCTGTGAAGGACTGAAATCCTGCAGCGCCCGCAAGGTCCCCCTGCTCAAGAAAGCACATATACAGGCCCGTCTGAAGTTTGCCAATGAACATCTGAATGATTCAGAGGAGAACTGGGTGAAAGTGTTGTGGTCAGATGAGACCAAAATCGAGCTCTTTGCCATCAACTCAACTCGCCGTGTTTGGAGGAGGAGGAATGCTGCCCTTTGACCCCAAGAACACCATCCCCACCGTCAAACATGGAGGTGGAAACATTATGCTTTGGGGGTGTTTTTCTGCTAAGGGGACAGGAGAACTTCACCGCATCAAAGGGACGATGGACGGGGCCATGTACCGTCAAATCTTGGGTGAGAACCTCCTTCCCTCAGCCAGGGCATTGAAAATGGGTCGTGGATGGGTATTCCAGCATGACAATGACCCAAAACACACGGCCAAGGCAACAAAGGAGTGGCTCAAGAAGAAGCACATTAAGGTCCTGGAGTGGCCTAGCCAGTCTCCAGACCTTAATCCCATAGAAAATCTGTGGAGGGAGCTGAAGGTTCGAGTTGCCAAACGTCAGCCTCAAAACCTTAATGACTTGGAGAAGATCTGCAAAGAGGAGTAGAACAAAATCCCTCCTGAGATGTGTGCAAACCTGGTGGCCAACTACAAGAAACGTCTGACCTCTGTGATTGCCAACAATCAATTTTATCAATT
The DNA here is from genome assembly GCF_020615455.1 of Coregonus clupeaformis. NCBI lineage: Eukaryota > Metazoa > Chordata > Actinopteri > Salmoniformes > Salmonidae > Coregonus > Coregonus clupeaformis. The sequence continues at coordinate 32,975,578 of NC_059203.1, read as the reverse complement.
TTATTTTATATAGCCCTTCGTACATCAGCTAATATCTCGAAGTGCTGTACAGAAACCCAGCCTAAAACCCCAAACAGCTAGTAATGCAGGTGTAGAAGCACGGTGGCTAGGAAAAACTCCCTAGAAAAGCCAAAACCTAGGAAGAAACCTAGAGAGGAACCAGGCTATGAGGGGTGGCCAGTCCTCTTCTGGCTGTGCCGGGTGGAGATTATAACAGAACCATGCCAAGATGTTAAAAAATGTTCATAAGTGACAAGCATGGTCAAATAATAATCAGGAATAAATCTCAGTTGGCTTTTCATAGCCGATCATTAAGAGTTGAAAACAGCAGGTCTGGGACAGGTAGGGGTTCCATAACCGCAGGCAGAACAGTTGAAACTGGAATAGCAGCAAGGCCAGGCGGACTGGGGACAGCAAGGGAGTCACCACGGCCGGTAGTCCCGGCCGTATGGTCCTAGGGCTCAGGTCTCTCAGTTGGCCTTTCATAGCCGATCATTAAGAGTTGAAAACAGCAGGTCTGGGACAGGTAGGGGTTTCGTAACCGCAGGCAGAACAGTTGAAACTGGAATAGCAGCAAGGCCAGGCGGACTGGGGACAGCAAGGTGTCAGCATGCCCGGTAGTCCTGACGTATGGTCCTAGGGCTCAGGTTCTCAGAGAGAAGAGAGAACGAGAGAATTAGAGAGAGCATACTTAAATTCACACAGGACACTGGATAAGACAGGAGAAGTACTCCAGGTATAACCAACTAACCCCAGCCCCCCGACACATAAACTACTGCAGCATAAATACTGGAGGCTGAGACACTGTGGCCCCATCCGAAGAAACCCCCGGACAGGGCCAAACAGGAAGGATATAACCCCACCCACTCTGCCAAAGCACAGCCCCCGCACCACTAGAGGGATATCCTCAACCACCAACTTACAATCCTGAGACAAGGCCGAGTATAGCCCACAGAGGTCTCCACCACAGCACAAACCAAGGGGGGCGCCAACTCCAGACAGGAAGATCACGTCAGTAACTCAACCCACTCAAGTGACGCACCCCTCCTAGGGACGGCATGAAAGAGCACCAGCAAGCCAGTGACTCAGCCCCTGTAACAGGGTTAGAGGCAGAGAACCCCAGTGGAGAGAGGGGAACCGGCCTGGCAGAGACAGCAAGGGCTGTTCGTTGCTCCAGAGCCTTTCCGTTCACCTTCACACTCCTGGGCCAGACTACACTCAATCATATGACCTACTGAAGAGATAAGTCTTCAGTAAAGACTTAAAAGGTTGAGACCGAGTCTGCGTCTCTCACATGGGTAGGCAGACTGTTCCATAAAAATGGAGATCTATAGGAGAAAGCCCTGCCTCCCGCTGTTTGCTTAGAAATTCTAGGGACAATTAGGAGGCCTGCGTCTTGTGACCGTAGCGTACGTATTGGTATGTACGGCAGGACCAACTCGGAAAGATAGGTAGGAGCAAGCCCATGTAACGCTTTATAGGTTAACAGTAAAACCTTGAAATCAGCCCTTGCCTTAACAGGAAGCCAGTGTAGGGAAGCTAGCACTGGAGTAATATGATCAAATTTCTTGGTTCTAGTCAGGATTCTAGCAGCCGTATTTAGCACTAACTGAAGTTTATTTAGTGCTTTATCCGGGTAGCCGGAAAGTAGAGCATTGCAGTAGTCTAACCTAGAAGTAACAAATGCATGGATTAATTTTTTCTGCATCATTTTTGGACAGAAAATTTCTGATTTTTGCAATGTTACGTAGATGGAAAAAAGCTGTCCTTGAAACAGTCTTGATATGTTCGTCAAAAGAGAGATCAGGGTCAAGAGTAACGCTGAGGTCCTTCACAGTTTTATTTGAGACGACTTTACAACCATCAAGATGAATTGTCAGATTTAACAGAAGATCTCTTTGTTTCTTGGGACCTAGAACAAGCATCTCTGTTTTGTCCGAGTTTAAAAGTAGAAAGTTTTCAGCCATCCACTTCCTTATGTCTGAAACACAGGCTTCTAGCGAGGGCAATTTTGGGGCTTCACCATGTTTCATTGAAATGTACAGCTGTGTGTCATCCGCATAGCAGTGAAAGTTAACATTATGTTTTCGAATAACATCCCCAAGAGGTAAAATATATAGTGAAAACAATAGTGGTCCTAAAACGGAACCTTGAGGAACACCGAAATGTACAGTTGATTTGTCGGAGGACAGACCATTCACAGAGACAAACTGATATCTTTCCGACAGGTAAGATCTAAACCAGGCCAGAACTTGTCCGTGTAGACCAATTTGGGTTTCCAGTCTCTCCAAAAGAATGTGGTGATCGATGGTGTCAAAGGCAGCACTAAGGTCTAGTAGCACGAGGACAGATGCAGAGCCTCGGTCTGACGCCATTAAAAGGTCATTTACCACCTTCACAAGTGCAGTCTCAGTGCTATGATGGGGTCTAAAACCAGACTGAAGCATTTCGTATACATTGTTTGTCTTCAGAAAGGCAGTGAGTTGCTGCGCAACAGCTTTTTCAAAAATTTTTGAGAGGAATGGAAGATTCGATATAGGCCGATAGTTTTTTATATTTTCCGGGTCAAGGTTTGGCTTTTTCAAGAGGCTTTATCACTGCCACTTTTAGTGAGTTTGGTACACATCCGGTGGATAGAGAGCTGTTTATTATGTTCAACATAGGAGGGCCAAGCACAGGAAGCAGCTCCTTCAGCAGTTTAGTAGGAATAGGATCCAGTATGCAGCTTGAAGGTTTAGAGGCCATGATTATTTTCATCATTGTGTCAAGAGATATAGTACTAAAACACTTAAGTGTCTCTCCCAATCCCAGGCCCTCGCAGAGCTGTGCAGATCCAGGACAGCTAAGCCCTGGAGGAATACGCAGATTCAAAGAGGAGTCCGTAATTTGCTTTCTAATGGTCATGATCTTTTCCTCAAAGAAGTTCATGAATTTACTACTGCTGAAGTGAAAGCCATCCTCTCTTGGGGAATGCTGCTTTTTAGTTAGCTTTGCAACAGTATCAAAAAGAAATTTTGGATTGTTCTTATTTTCCTCGATTAAGTTGGAAAAGTGTTTTGCCACCAAGGGTTTTGCCACCAAGTACTAAGTCATGTTTTGCTGAGGGGTCAAATACTTATTTCCCTCATTAAAATGCTAATCAATTTATAACATTTTTGACATGCGTTTTTCTGGATTTCTTTGTTGTTATTCTGTCTCTCACTGTTCAAATAAACCTACCATTGAAATTATAGACTGATCATGTCTTTGTCAGTGGGCAGATGTACAAAATCAGCAGGGGATCAAATACCTTTTTCCCTCACTGTACGTACCAGACAGTGGTTCTGGATGCTCTGGGCTATGGGGGCTGCCCCCAGGCTCCTGCTGGCACGCAGCTCCTCAGTGAGCAGGCTCTGGATGCTAAGCAGAGCTCTGGAGGACTCCAGGACCCTGGTCCTCCTCTCAACCTTCTGATAGTGGAGGGCAGCCATCTGCACGGCCAGGCCGTCTGCCTGGTGCTGGAGCTCTACCTCCCGCTCACTACGCATCTCCTCCAGGACCTAGAGCGAGAGATGTTGGAGAAGGGGTTTAGCTAGTGTTAGGAAATTAGTTAGGTTAAGTGATTAGGCCACAGCTACTCCACTGAGACCCCTCTGAACCCAACACCATGTCTTACTTTAGTGTAAATGTGTACATTTTTATCCGGTTATGGCCCAGTTCAGCAGGCCTAGGACCCCTAGACATAGCGAGAGGAGGTTTATCAGTAGGCTGACTAACAGGTTTCGTAAAATTAGCAACAAACCCTAATGGACAGTTTTTCGGGAATGACATTATAAAACAACTCCTGGATTAAAAATAATGTTAAATGGAAATCATCTACTGAGTGTGGTTTTCAGTCCAGAAGTAATCTGGGTCCAAGAAACCCTAAAGGTTTCAGAGTCCGTCCGGGAATATCCCCTTACCCGCCTCCGCCATATTCCCATCTGTTCCAGCTGTGTGTGAGTGTGAGAAAGTGTCAAAAAACTTTTGTTCACTTTGAAAGTAGCAAAAAGTGAATGAATGCAACAAGAGGAAACAAAAGTGCCTTCGGAAAGTATTCAGACCCCTTGACCTTTTCCACATTTTGTTACGTTACAGCCTTATTCTAAAATTGATTAAATAGTTTTTCCCCCCTCATCAATCTAAACACAATACCACATAATGACAAAGCAAAAACAGGTTTTTAGACATTTAGACAAAAAATAAATGAAATATGACATTTACATAAGTATTCAGACCCTTTACTCAGTACTTTGTTGAAGCACCTTTTGCAGCGATTACAGCATCGAGTCTCCTTGGGTATTACGCTACAACATTGACACACCTGTATTGGGAGAGTTTCTCCCATTCTTCTCTGCAAATCCTGTCAAGCTCTGTCAGGTTGGATGGGGAGCGTTGCTACACATCTGTTTTCAGGTCTCTCCAGAGATGTTAGATCGGGTTCAAGTCCAGGCTCTGGCTGGGCCACTCAAGGACATTCAGAGACTTATCCCGAAGCCACTCCTGCATTGTCTTGGCTGTGTGCTTAGGGTCATTGTCCTGTGGAAGGTGAACCTTCGCCCCAGTCTGAGGTCCTGAGCGCTCTGGAGCAGGTTTTCATCAAGGATCTCTATGTACTTTGCTCCGTTTATCTTTGCCTCGATCCTGACTAGTCTCCCAGTCCCTGCCGCTGAAAAACATCCCCACAGCATGATGCTGCCACCACCATGCTTCACCGTAGGGATGGTGCCAGGTTTCCTTCAGACGTGACGCTTGGCATTCAGGCCAAAGAGTTCAATCTTGGTTTCATCAGACCAGAGAATCTTGTTTCTCATGGTCTGAGAGTCTTTAGGTGACTTTTGGCAAACTCCAAGCGGGCTGTCATGTGCCTTTTACTGAGGAGTGGCTTCCGTCTAGCCACCCTACCATAAAGGCCTGATTGGTGGAGTGCTGAAGAGATGGTTGTACTTCTGGAAGGTTCTCCCATCTCCACAGAGGAACTCTAGAGCTCTGTCAGTGACCATTGGGTTCTTGGTCAACTCCCTGACCATGGCCCTTCTCCCATGATTGCTCAGTTTAGCCGGGCGGCCAGCTCTAGGAAGAGTCTTGGTGGTTCCAAACTTCTTCCATTTAAGAATGATGGAGGCAACTGTGTTCTTGGGGACCTTCAATGCTGCAGAATTTTTTTTTGTACCCTTCCCCAGATCTGTGCCTTGACACAATCCTGTCTCGGAGCTCTACGGACAATTCCTTCAACCTCATGGCTTGGTTTTTGCTCTGACATGCACTGTCAACTGTGGGACTTTATATAAACAGGTGTGTGCCTTTCCAAATCATGTTCAATCAATTGAATTTACCACAGGTGGACTCCAATCAAGTTGTAGAAACATCTCAAGGATGATCAATGGAAACAGGATGCATCTGAGCTCAATTTCGAGTCTCATAGCAAAGGGTCTTAATACTTATGTAAATAAGGTATTTCTGTTTTCTAAAAACCTGTTTACACTTTGTCATTATGGGGTATTGTGTGTAGATTGCTGAGGATTTTTATTTACAGTTGAAGTCGGAGGTTTACATACACCTTAGCCAAATACTAACTCCAAAAAGTTTTGGGACACTGTAAAGTCCATGGAGAATAAGAGCACTTCCTCCCAGCTGCCCACTGCACTGAGGCTAGGAAACACTATCACCACCGATAAATCTACAATAATCGAGAATTTCAACAAGCATTTTGCTACAGCTGGCCATGCTTTCCATCTGGCTACCACTACCCCCCGGCCACCAACTCTGCACCCTCTGCTGCAACTTGCCCATGCCCCCCCCCGCTTCTCCTTCACACAAATTCAGACAGCTGATGTTTTGAAAGCGCTGCAAAATATGGACCCCTACAAATCAGCTGGGCTAGACAATCTGGGCCCTTTCTTTCTAAAACTAGCCGCCGAAATTGTCGCAACCCCTATTACTAGTCTGTTCAACCTCTCTTTCATAAAGTCTGAGATCCCCAGAGATTGGAAAGCTGCCGCGGTCATCCCCCTCTTCAAAGGGGGTGACACTCTAGATCCAAACTGCTACAGACCTATATCCATCCTGCCCTGCCTTTCGAAAGTATTTGAAAGCCAAGTTAACAAACAGATCACCGACCATTTCGAATACCACCGTACCTTCTCCGCTATGCAATCCGGTTTCGAGCTGGTCATGGGTGCACTTCAGCCACGCTCAAGGTCCTAAACGATATTATAACCGCGATTGATAATAGACAGTACTGTGCAGCCGTCTTCATTGACCTGGCCAAGGCTTTCGACTCTGTCAACCACCGCATTCTTATTGGCAGACTAAATAGCCTTGGTTTCTCAAATGACTGCCTCGCCTGGTTCACCAACTACTTCTCAGATAGAGTTCAGTGTGTCAAATCGGAGGGCCTGTTGTCTGGACCTATGGCAGTCTCTATGGGGGTGCCACAGGGGTTCAATTCTTGGGCCGACACTTTTCTCCGTGTATATCAATGATGTCGCTCTTGCTGCTGGTGACTCTCAGATCCACCTCTCGCGACGACACCATTTTGTATACATCTGGCCCTTCATTGGACACTGTGTTAACAAACCTCCAAACGAGCTTCAATGCCATACAACACTCCTTCAGTAGCCTCCAACTGCTCTTAAACACTAGTAAAACTAAATGCATGCTTTTCAATCGAACGCTGCTGGCACCCGCCCACCCGACTAGAATCACCACTCTTGACGGGTCTGACCTAGAGTATGTGGACAACTACAAATACCTAGGTGTCTGGTTAGACTGTAAACTCTCCTTCCAGACTCACATAAAGAATCTCCAATCCAAAGTTAAATCTAGAATCGGCTTCCTATTTCGCAACAAAGCCTCCTTCACTCATGCTGCCAAACATGCCCTCGTAAAACTGACTATCCTACCGATCCTTGACTTCGGCGATGTCATTTACAAAATAGCCTCCAACACTCTACTCAGCAAATTGGATGCAGTCTATCACAGTGCCATCCGTTTTGTCTCCAAAGCCCCATACACTACCCACCACTGTGACCTGTACGCTCTTGTTGGCTGGTCCTCACTACATGTTCGTCGTCAAACCCACTGGCTCCAGGCCATCTATAAATCACTGCTAGGCAAATCCCCGCCTTATATTAGCTCATTGGTCACCATAGCAGCACCCACCCGTAGTCTGCGCTCCAGCAGGTATATCTCACTGGTCATTCCCAAAGCCAACACCTCCTTTGGCCGCCATTCCTTCCAGTTCTCTGCTGCCAATGACTGGAACGAATTGCAAAAATCTCTGAAGCTGGAGACTCTTATCTCCCTCAATAACTTTAAGCATCAGTTGTCAGAGCACCTTACCGATCACTGCACCTGTACACAGCCCATCTGAAATTAGCCCACCCAACTACCTCATCCCTATATTGTTATTTATTTTGCTCTTTTGCACCCCAGTATCTCTATTTGCACATAATCTCTTGCACATCTAGCATTCCAGTGTTAATACTATTGTAATTATTTTGCACTATAGCCTATTTATTGCCTTACCTCCATAACTTGCTACATTTGCACACACTGTATATATATTTTCTGTTGTATTTTTGACTTTATGTTTTTTACCCCATATGTAACTCTGTGTTGTTTTTATTGCACTGCTTTGCTTTATCTTGGCCAGGTCGCAGTTGTAAATGAGAACCTGTTCTCAACTGGCTTACCTGGTTAAATAAAGGTGAAATAAAATAAAAATAAAAAATACATTTAAACTCAAGTTTTTCACAATTCCTGACATAGTACAACTTCCCTGTCTTAGGTCAGTTAGGATCACCACTTTATTTTAAGAATGTGAAATGTCAGAATAATAGTAGAGATAATGATTTATTTCAGCTTTTATTTCTTTCATCACATTACCAGTGGGCCAGAAGTTTACATACACTCAATTAGTATTTGGTAGCATTGCCTTTAAATTGTTTAACTTGGGTCAAACGTTTCAGGTAGCCTTCCACAAGCTTCCCACAATAAGTTGGGTGAATTTTGGCCCATTCCTCATGACAGAGCAGGTGTAACTGAGTCAGGTTTGTAGGCCTCCTTGCTCGCACACGCTTTTTCAGTTCTGCCCACAAATTTTCTATAGGATTGAGGTCAGGGCTTTGTGATGGCCACTCCAATACATACCTTGACTTTGTTGTCCTTAAGCCATTTTGCCACAACTTTGGAAGTATGCATTGTCCATTTGGAAGACTCATTTGCGACCAAGCTTTAACTTCCTGACTGATGTCTTGAGATGTTGCTTCAATATATCCACATAATTTTCCTTCCTCATGATGCCATCTATTTTTTGAAGTGCACCAGTCCCTCCTGCAGCAAAGCACCCCCACAGCATGATGCTGCCACCCCCTTGCTTCACAGTTGGGATGGTGTTCTTCGGCTTGCAAGGTACCCCCTTTTTCCTCCAAACATAACGATGGTCATTATGGCCAAACAGTTCTATTTTTGTTTCATCAGACCAGAGGACATTTCTCCAAAAAGTACGATCTTTGTCCCCATGTGCAGTTGCAAACCGTAGTCTGTCTTTTTTATGGCGGTTTTGGAGCAGTGGCTTCTTCCTTGCTGAGCGGCCTTTCAGTTTATGTCGATATAGTACTCGTTTTACTGTGGATATAGATACTTTTGTACCTGTTTCCTCCAGCATCTTCACAAGGTCCTTTGCTGTTGTTCTGGGATTGATTTGCACTTTTTGCACCAAAGTACATTCATCTCTAGGAGACAGAACACGTCTCCTTCCTGAGTGGTATGATGGCTGCGTGGTCCCATGGTGTTTATACTTGCGTACTATTGTTTGTACAGATGAACGTGGTACCTTCAGGCGTTTGGAAATTGCTCCAAGGATGAACCAGACTTGTGGAGGTCTACAAATTTTTTTCTGAGGTCTTGGCTGATTTATTTTGATTTTCAAGCAAAGAGGCACTGAGTTTGAAGGTAGGCCTTGAAATACATGCACAGGTACACCTCCAATTGACTTAAATTATGTCAATTAGCCTATCAGAAGCTTCTAAAGCCATGACATCATTTTCTGTAATTTTCCAAGTTTTTTAAAGGCACAGTCAACTTAGTGTATGTAAACTTCTGACCCACTGGAATTGTGATACAGTGAATTATAAGTGAAATAATCTGTCTGTAAACAATTGTTGGAAAAATTACTTGTGTCATGCACAAAGTAGATGTCCTAACCGACTTGCCAAAACTATAGTGTGTTAACAAGAAATTTGTGGAGTGGTTGAAAAACGAGTTTTAATGACTCCAACCTAAGTGTATGTAAACTTCCGACTTCAACTGTATTTAATCAATTTTAGAATAAGGCTTTGACGTAACAAAATGTGGGAAAAGTCAAGGGGTCTGAATACTTTCCGGAGGCACTGTATGCACTATGGAAGCCTTCTCCTCCATTTTATAACTGCCCCTCGGAATGAAAAAAAGTTTGAATTGAATGGAATTCCCCTAACCTTCTCCATGGCTGTGCTCTCCTTTTCCTTTTCTTTCTCAAACAGCTGGATCCTGTCTTCCATCTTCTTCTGGAAGAGCAGCAGCTCTGAGGGGTCTGCTCTCTGTCTGGCCTCAGTGAATTTCCCTTTAGTCCTCGTCTTCTTCTGTGGAAACACACAAGATGGGGAGATGGTGAGGAAAACAATCATGATGTGGTTGTCAAAGGGCGTAGCTTTTCTTTTATGCTGCTTTCAACGCTGTCATTTTGGAGGATACTTCATACCTTCATTAACAAGATAAAAGAGTGGACAAAAAACAGTCCGTTGGCATGTATTTTCTTTTCAGTGACTGGATTTTCCTCCTGTTTTGAAATACTCAACCTTATCAACAAATACGGTATGTAGAGTTAGGGTTAATTTCATTTTAATATCTGGCAATTGAATATGACATTTCTCCATAGGATAATCAATCTCAAAAGTTAAACCTGCAAGCTAACACAAGCTCAGCTCAAATACTTTTAAATACTTGACTATTTGAACTACAGTGAGGGAAAAAAGTATTTGATCCCCTGCTGATTTTGTATGTTTGCCCACTGACAAACAAATGATCAGTCTATAATTTTAATGGTAGGTTTATTTGAACAGTGAGAGACAGAATAAAAACAAAAAAAATCCAGAAAAACACATGTCAAAAATGTTATAAAATGATTTGCATTTTAATGAGGGAAATAAGTATTTGACCCCCTCTCAATCAGAAAGATTTCTGGCTCCCAGGTGTCTTTTATACAGGTAACGAGCTGAGATTAGGAGCACACTCTTAAAGGGACCTACACAAGGCTGGAATGGGCTACAAGATCATCGCGAAGTGCTTGGTGAGAAGGTGACAACAGTTGGTGCGATTATTCGCAAATGGAAGAAACACAAAATAACTGTCAATCTCCCTCGGCCTGGGGCTCCTTGCAAGATCTCACCTCGTGGAATCAGCCCAGAACTACACGAGAGGATCTTGTCAATGATCTCAAGGCAGCTGGGACCATAGTCACCAAGAAAACAATTGGTAACACACTACGCCGTGAAGGACTGAAATCCTGCAGCGCCCGCAAGGTCCCCCTGCTCAAGAAAGCACATATACAGGGCCGTCTGAAGTTTGCCAATGAACATCTGAATGATTCAGAGGAGAACTGGGTGAAAGTGTTGTGGTCAGATGAGACCAAAATGGAGCTCTTTGGCATAAACTCAACTCGCCGTGTTTGGAGGAGGAGGAATGCCGCCTATGACCCCAAGAACACCATCCCCACCGTCAAACATGGAGGTGGAAACATTATGCTTTGGGGGTGTTTTTCTGCTAAGGGGACAGGACAACTTCACCGCATCAAAGGGACGATGGACGGCGCAATGTACCGTCAAATCTTGGGTGAGATCCTCCTTCCCTCAGCCAGGGCATTGAAAATGGGTTGTGGATGGGTATTCCAGCATGACAATGACCCAAAACACACAGCCAAGGCAACAAAGGAGTGGCTCAAAAAGAAGCACATTAAGGTCCTTAATCCCGTAGAAAATCTGTGTAGGGAGCTGAAGGTTCGAGTTGCCAAACGTCAGCCTTGAAACCTTAATGACTTGGAGAAGATCTGCAAAGAGGAGTGGGACAAAATCCCTCCTGAGATGTATGCAAACCTGGTGGCCAACTACAAGAAACGTCTGACCTCTGTGATTGCCAACAAGGGTTTTGCCACCAAGTACTAAGTCATGTTTTGCAGAGGGGTCAAATACTTATTTCCCTCATTAAAATGCAAATCAATTTATAACATTTTTGACATGCGTTTTTTTCTGGATTTTGTTGTTGTTATTCTGTCTCTCACTGTTCAAATGAACGTACCATTAAAATAATAGACTGATCATGTCTTTGTCAGTGGGCAAACGTACAAAATCAGCAGGGGATCAAATACTTTTTTCCCTCACTGTAGGTCTGATACTGTATGTTCCTCAAAGTCAACTCTGGACCTCAAAGCCAGTTCCACTGCGTTTTTTTTCCATTGTTGATCTCGAATCAGGGACTGACTTAGACCTGGGTCACCAGGTGGGTGTAATTCATTATCAGGTAGAACAGAAAACCAGCAGGCTCTGGACCTCGTAGGGTAAGAGTTGAATAACCCTGCTGTATGTTTTGAAATCTGCCATTACCTCCGTGGGCTGTGGATGCTCAGCCTGCTCCCCCATCTCCTTCCTCCAGGTGGACAGGGCGGTCTGCAGTTTGGAGCGGGAGAGGGCGTGAGGCAGCACCAGACAGTGGTCCATCCTGAACAGACAGTTCTGGAACTCCAGCTTCATACGCAGTAACTCTTCATCTGATAAGGTGAGCTGGGACGAACACAGAGACCTGCAGGTATACAAATACGCGCAACCGCAAACAAATGCAAGTACGCTTGCGCACACACACATACACACAATTAATTCAAAGAGCTAATATTTGCAATAAGATACCCCAGAAGTTTATTTGCTTCCCCTTTCACAATCTGAAAATCTGTAGAACAAGGGACTGGCCTGAAAAAGTGATAGGAAAATCTATATATTTGCTCACCTATAGAAGGCCCGACCCTTAGCCCTCAGTTCTTGCTGCTCCTGTAGCTCCCTCCCCATGCCCTGGTGCAGGGAGTCCCTGGAGGCCTGGAGGGTCCTCACTGCCGCCTTGCCATCCAGATGAAGCCTCTCCTGGGCCTGGGACAGGTTGCTGCTGCTGGCCCCTGTGTGGGCACCCTGCTCTGGCTGCTGGAAGGGGCCACGGGGGGTACCCAGGGCCAGCAGAGCCTGGGCAGCAGCAGGCTGGATGGCCTTCACCTCCGCCATGGGGCTGTGGATCACACGCATGGTGACCTAGGGAGGAGAAAGGGGGATGGTCAAAGATTAGTCTCTAGTCAATAGAAAGTCAGGGAAAGTGTCTCTTTGGTTAGTTAACATTTCATGTAAATATGTTTGTATGATTATGTATGATGTTAATTTGCTGTCTAACAATGACCTTTTTAAAAACAGCTGTTTTGTGTACTTGTAACAGGGTAGGTACCTGTGCGCTCAAACTGGGGACCTTCGGCAGACCCAGACTTTGCACTCATAAAGCAGTGTTACCTATTGCTCCACAAAGCAGTGTTACCTATTGCTCCACAAAGCAGTGTTACCTATTGCTCCACAAAGCAGTGTTACCTATTGCTCCACAAAGCAGTGTTACATATTGCTCCACAAAGCCATGGCACTTGTAGAGACAGAACTACTTTAGGTCTTTGGGTGAGTGCTGTCACTAGCACGATGGACACTACTAGCGCATCGCTAACTAGCGAGCGATCACGTTGGCTACATATGTTACTGTGCAATTTATATCTACCAACTACCTAACCTTACAGTTGTATATAGAGAAACAAGCGGGTGTCATCTTGGGTTACCCTGCAGATATCTGCTGCCTCCTCTTCCAGGTATCTTACCATTACATACAGAAAGGCTACAAGGTGTTGTGTAATTTTGAGTTACCTTGCGGATGTCGGCGGCAGCCTCTTCATCCAGGTTGTTGATGAGCTCACCCAGCTCCAGGCACTGGGAGGTCAGCAAGTTCTGCCAGCAGTGGAGATGCTGGGACGGCTTCACCTCCACCCTGTCCTCCTCTAGACCCCCCCGGGACAGGGACGACAGCTCCTTCTGACGCTGCTTGTGGCCCTGGAGCTGGACATAGACACACACCAAAGTCGTTTTCATTTGGGCACACATTGGAAAAGATTCTGTTCCCTGTTTCAGTCCATTCTCTTACGTGAGGTGCCTCATGAACATGACCCAAGACTGAACCCCAAAGTCCCTCCCTACCCCTTTGTCACACCCTGGCTCTGGGACTCATTATGTTGAGCCAGGGTGTGTTCATTTCTATGTGTGTATTTCTGTGTTGGTGTTCATTCTAGTTTGTTGTATTCTATGTTTGCCTGAGTGACTCCCAATCAGAGGCAACGAGTGTCAGCTGTTGGCTGGTTGTCTCTGATTGGGAGCCATATTTAACTGTATGTTTTCCCTTTGTGGTTGTGGGTTTTTGTTCCGTGTTCGGTCATTGATACCGTGGACGTCACGAGTCGTGTTTTGTTTTGTATTTTGATGCTTTAACTAATTAAAGTATGTTTGTTCATCACGCTGCGCCTTGGTCTACTCCTTACCTCGATCGTGACACCCTTAGTCCCTCCCTACCCCTTAGTCCCTCCCTACCCCTTAGTCCCTCCCTACCCCTTAGTCCCTCCCTACCCCTTAGTCCCTCCCTACCCCTTAGTCCCCCCCTACCCCTTAGTCCCTCCCTATCCCCCTAGTCCCTCCCTATCCCCCTAGTCCCTCCCTACTCCCTAGTCCCTCCCTATCCCCCTAGTCCCTCCCTACCCCTTAGTCCCTCCCTATCCCCCTAGTCCCTCCCTACCCCTTAGTCCCTCCCTATCCCCCTAGTCCCTCCCTATCCCCCTAGTCCCCCTACCCCCTTAGTCTCTCCCTACCCCTTAGTCCCTCCCTATCACCGTAGTCCCCCCTACCCCTTAGTCCCTCCCTACCCCTTAGTCCCCCCTACCCCTTAGTCCCTCCCTATCCCCCCTAGTCCCTCCCCTACCCCTTAGTCCCTCCCCTATCCCCCCTAGTCCCTCCCTACCCCCTTAGTCCCTTCCTATCCCCCCTAGTCCCTCCCTACCCCTTAGTCCCCCCTACCCCTTAGTCCTCCCCTACCCCTTAGTCCCTCCCTACCCCTTAGTCCCCCTACCCCTTAGTCCCTCCCTACGCCTTGGTCCCCCCTACCCCTTAGTCCCTCCCTACCCCTTAGTCCCTCCCTACTCCTTAGTCCCCCCTACTCCTTAGTCCCTCCCTACCCCTTAGTCCCCCTACCCCTTAGTCCCCCCTACCCCCTTAGTCCCTCCCTATCCCCCTAGTCCCTCCCTATCCCCCTAGTCCCTCCCTACTCCTTAGTCCCTCCCTATCCCCCTAGTCCCTCCCTACCCCTTAGTCCCTCCCTATCCCCCCTAGTCCCTCCCTATCCCTTAGTCCCCCCTACCCCTTAGTCCCCCCTACCCCTTAGTCCCCCCTACCCCTTAGTCCCTCCCTATCCCCCTAGTCCCTCCCTACCCCTTAGTCCCTCCCTACCCCCTAGTCCCTCCCTACTCCTTAGTCCCTCCCTACCCCTTAGTCCCCCCCTACCCCTTAGTCCCTCCCTACCCCTTAGTCCCTCCCTACTCCTTAGTCCCCCCTACCCCTTAGTCCCTCCCTACCCCTTAGTCCCTCCCTACCCCTTAGTCCCTCCCCTACCCCTTAGTCCCTCCCTATCCCCCTAGTCCCCCCCTACCCCTTAGTCCCTCCCTACCCCCTAGTCCCTCCCTACTCCTTAGTCCCTCCCTACCCCTTAGTCCCCCCTACCCCTTAGTCCCCCCTACCCCTTAGTCCCTCCCTACTCCTTAGTCCCCCCACCCCTTAGTCCCCCCCTACCCCCTTAGTCCCTCCCTATCCCCCTAGTCCCTCCCTATCCCCCTAGTCCCTCCCTACCCCATAGTCCCTCCCTACTCCTTAGTCCCCCCCTACCCCTTAGTCCCTCCCTATCCCCCTAGTCCCTCCCTACCCCTTAGTCCCTCCCTATCCCCCTAGTCCCTCCCTACCCCTTAGTCCCTCCCTACTCCTTAGTCCCCCCCTACCCCTTAGTCCCTCCCTACTTTATAGGCTTGTCGCCTGAGGGCAAAACTGTACCTTGGTCCCAGATATAGCAGAAACAGATCTGGGACCCGGCTAGCAACACTGTGCAATTACACTTAATCGACGCACTTTCAATCATCTCACCATGTCAGAGATGAGGTCTCTCCTCTTCTTGACCAGGCCACAGTGCATGGCCCTCCTCTCCCGGTTGAGAGCCTCGTCAAGCCCCTGCTTCACCAGCACCAGCTGCTTCTGGGCCTTGTCTAGCAGCAGCTCCACCTGCTCCCCAGACACATCGCTCCCCCTGGTGGAGCACAGGAGAGGGTGCATTGTCGGAATCTAGGCTACATCTAGAAATAAAGATTTAGGGATACAGCTAACTACACATCTAGAGGCCTGCAGAATTTTCCGAACCCCTTAGTAGCCTACAAATGCTTTAGGAGAGGTAGGTAGAAGACAACAGGTGCTATAAAATCTGACATACAATATAAGACATGTATAGGGTCATAGCATAAACCAACCTCCTGTGTTGGTTGAAGCAGCTCTCTATCTGGCTAGAGGTCTTGGAGAAGGTCTCAGAGATGAGGCCCTTCAGGCTGTGGAGGCTGTGCACCAGGAACCTCCTCTGGGCATGGCGCTCTCCCAGCATGCAACGCTGGTTGGCCAGGACCACGTCCAGCACCTCCTCCAGTTGATTCTGGAGAGATAAGATTAATTGAGATGAGAGAAGATGAGTTGAGAAGAGAAGAGATAAGATGAGATCGTAAGAGATGAGAATAAATTAGATGGGAAAGAATGAGATAAGATATGTGAAGAGATGAGAAGAGATGCCATGAAATGAGAAGAGATGCCATGAAATAAGAAGAGATGAGAAGAGACGCCATGAAATGAGAAGAGATGCCATGAAATGTGAAGAGATGAGAAGAGATGCCATGAAATGAGAAGAGACGCCATGAAATGAGAAGAGATGCGAAGAAATGAGAAGAGATGCCATGAAATTAGAAGAGATGAGAAGAGATGCCATAAAATGAGAAGACATACCATGAAATGAGAAGAGATGCCATGAAATGAGAAGAGATGCCATGAAATGTGAAGAGATAAGAGACGCCATGAAATGAGAAGAGATGCCATGAAATGTGAAGAGATAAGAGATGCCGTGAAATGAGAAGAGATGCCGTGAAATGAGAAGAGATGCCATGAAATGTGAAGAGATGAGAAGAGATGCCATAGAATGTGAAGAGATGAGAAGAGATGCCATGAAATGAGAAGAGATGCCATGAAATGAGAAGAGATGAGAAGAAATGCCATAAAATGAGAAGTGATTACACAAAATGAGAAGAGATGCCATGAAATGAGAAGAGATGTCATGAAATGAGAAGAGATGCCATGAAATGAGAAGAGATGCAATTAAATGAGAAGAAGATGCCATGAAATGTGAAGAGATAAGAAGAGACGCCATGAAATGAGAAGAGATGCCATGAAATGAGAAGAGATACCATGAAATGAGAAGAGATGCCATGAAATGGGAAGAGATGCCATGAAATGAGAAGAGATGCCATGAAATTTAAAGAGATGAGAAGAGATGCCATTAAATGAGAAGAGATCCCATGAAATGAGAAGAGATGCCATGAAATGTGAAGAGATGAGAGATGCCGTGAAATAAGAAGAGATGCCGTGAAAAAGAGAAGAGATGTCATGAAATGTGAAGAGATGAGAAGAGATGCCATGAAATGTGAAGAGATGAGAAGAGATGCCATAAAATGAGAAGTGATTACACAAAATGAGAAGAGATGCCATGAAATGAGAAGAGATGCCATGAAATGAGAAGAGATGCAATTAAATGAGAAGAGATGCCATGAAATGAGAAGAGATAAGAAGAGACGCCATGAAATGAGAAGAGATGCCATGAAATGAGAAGATATGCCATGAAATGGGAAGAGATGAGAAGAGTTGTCATAAAATGAGAAGACATACCATGAAATGAGAAGAGATGCCATGAAATGAGAAGAGATGCTATGAAATGTGAAGAGATAAGAGATGCCGTGAAATGAGAAGAGATGCCGTGAAATGAGAAGAGATGCCATGAAATGTGAAGAGATGAGAAGAGATGCCATGAAATGTGAAGAGATAAGAGATGCCATGAAATGAGAAGAGATGCCATGAAATGAGAAGATATGCCATGAAATGAGAAGAGATAAGAAGATACGCCATGAAATGAGAAGAGATGCCATGAAATGAGAAGAGATGCCATGAAATGGGAAGAGATGCCATGAAATGAGAAGAGATGCCGTGAAATGAGAAGAGATGCCATGAAATGTGAAGAGATAGAAGAGATGCCATGAAATGTGAAGAGATGAGAAGAGATGCCATAAAATGAGAAGTGATTACACAAAATGAGAAGAGATGCCATGAAATGAGAAGGAGATGTCATGAAATGAGAAGAGATGCAATTAAATGAGAAGAGATGCCATGAAATGAGAAGAGATGCCATGAAATGTGAAGAGATAAGAAGAGACGCCATGAAATGAGAAAACATGCCATGAAATGAGAAGAGATGCCATGAAATGAGAAGAGATGCCATGAAATGAGAAGAGATGTCATGAAATTTGAAGAGATGCCATGAAATGTGAAGAGATGAGAAGAGATGCCATAAAATGAGAAGAGATGCCATGAAATGAGAAGAGATGCCATGAACTGAGAAGAGATGCCATGAAATGAGAAGAGATGCCATGAAATGTAAAGAGATGAGAAGAGATGGAATAAAATGAGAAGAGATGCCATAAAATGAGAAGAGATGCCATGAAATGAGAAGAGATGCCATGAAATGTGAAGAGATAAGAGATGCCATGAAATGGGAAGAGATGCCATGAAATGAGAAGAGATGCCATGAAATGTAAAGAGATGAGAAGAGATGCAATAAAATGAGAAAACATGCCATGAAATGAGAAGAGATGCCATGAAATGAGAAGAGATGCCATGAAATGTGAAGAGATAAGAAGAGACGCCATGAAATGAGAAGAGATGTCATGAAATGAGAAGAGATGCCATGAAATGGGAAGAGATGCCATGAAATGAGAAGAGATTCCATGAAATGTAAAGAGATGAGAGATGCCGTGAAATGAGAAGAGATGCCATTAAATGAGAAGAGATGCCATGAAATGAGAAGAGATGCCATGAAATGTGAAGAGATGAGAGATGCCGTGAAATGAGAAGAGATGCCGTGAAATGAGAAGAGATGCCATAAAATGTGAAGAGATGAGAAGAGATGCCATGAAATGTGAAGAGATGAGAAGAGATGCCATAAAATGAGAAGTGATTACACAAAATGAGAAGAGATGCCATGAAATGAGAAGAGATGCCATGAAATGAGAAGAGATGCCATGAAATGAGAAGAGATGCAATTAAATGAGAAGAGATGCCATGAAATGTGAAGAGATAAGAAGAGACGCCATGAAATGAGAAGAGATGCCATGAAATGAGAAGAGATGCCATGAAATGGGAAGAGATGAGAAGAGATGCCATAAAATGAGAAGACATACCATGAAATGAGAAGAGATGCCATGAAATGAGAAGAGATGCCATGAAATGTGAAGAGATAAGAAGAGACGCCATGAAATGAGAAGAGATGCCATGAAATGTGAAGAGATAAGAGATGCCGTGAAATGAGAAGAGATGCCGTGAAATGAGAAGAGATTCCATGAAATGAGAAGAGATGCAATTAAATGAGAAGAGATGCCATGAAATGTGAAGAGATAAGAAGAGACGCCATGAAATGAGAAGAGATGCCATGAAATGAGAAGAGATGCCATGAAATGGGAAGAGATGAGAGACGCCGTGAAATGAGAATAGATGCCGTGAAATGAGAAGAGATACCATAAAATGTGAAGAGATGAGAAGAGATGCCATGAAATGTGAAGAGATGAGAAGAGATGCCAAAAATGAGAAGTGATTACACAAAATGAGAAGAGATGCCATGAAATGAGAAGAGATGCCATGAAATGAGAAGAGATGCCATGAAATTAGAAGAGATGCAATTAAATGAGAAGAGATGCCATGAAATGAGAAGAGATGCCATGAAATGTGAAGAGATAAGAAGAGACGCCATGAAATGAGAAGAGATGCCATGAAATGTGAAGAGATAAGAAGAGACGCCATGAAATGAGAAGAGATAAGAAGAGACGCCATGAAATGAGAAGAGATGCCATGAAATGTGAAGAGATAAGAGATGCCATGAAATGAGAAGAGATGCCGTGAAATGAGAAGAGATGCCATGTAATGTGAAGAGATGAGATGCCATACAATGTGAAGAGTTGAGAAGAGATGCCATGAAATGAGAAGAGATGAGAAGAGATGCCATAAAAGTAGAAGTGATTACACAAAATGAGAAGAGATGCCATGAAATGAGAAGAGATGCCATGAAATGAGAAGAGATGCCATGAAATGAGAAGAGATGCAATTAAATGAGAAGAGATGCCATGAAATGAGAAGAGATGCTATGAAATGTAAAGAGATGAGAAGAGATGCCATTAAATGAGAAGAGATGCCATGAAATGAGAAGAGATGCCATGAAATGTGAAGAGATTAGAGATGCCGTGAAATGAGAAGAGATGCCGTGAAATGAGAAGAGATACCATGAAAAGTTAAGAGATGAGAAGAGATGCCATGAAATGTGAAGAGATGAGAAGAGATGCCAAAAAAATAGAAGTGATTACACAAAATGAGAAGAGATGCCATGAAATGAGAAGAGATGCCATGAAATGAGAAGAGATGCCATGAAATGAGAAGATATGCAATTAAATGAGAAGAGATGCCATGAAATGAGAAGAGATGCCATGAAATGTGAAGAGATAAGAAGAGACGCCATGAAATGAGAAGAGATGCCATGAATTGAGAAGAGATGCCATGAAATGGGAAGAGATGCCATGAAATGAGAAGAGATGCCATGAAATGTAAAGAGATGAGAAGAGATGCCATAAAATGAGAAGAGATGCCATGAAATGAGAAGAGATGCCATGAAATGTAAAGAGATGAGAAGAGATGCCATAAAATGAGAAAACATGCCATGAAATGTAAAGAGATGCCATGAAATGAGAAGAGATGCCATGAAATGAGAAGAGATGCCATAAAATGAGAAAACATGCCATGAAATGTAAAGAGATGCCATGAAATGAGAAGAGATGCCATGAAATGAGAAGAGATGAGAAGAGATGCCATAAAATGAGAAGTGATTACACAAAATGAGAAGAGATGCCATGAAATGAGAAGAGATGTCATGAAATGAGAAGAGATGCCATGAAATGAGAAGAGATGCAATTAAATGAGAAGAGATGCCATGAAATGTGAAGAGATAAGAAGAGACGCCATGAAATGAGAAGAGATGCCATGAAATGAGAAGAGATGCCATGAAATGAGAAGAGATGCCATGAAATGGGAAGAGATGCCATGAAATGAGAAGAGATGCCATGAAATGTAAAGAGATGAGAAGAGATGCCATTAAATGAGAAGAGATCCCATGAAATGAGAAGAGATGCCATGAAATGTGAAGAGATGAGAGATGCCGTGAAATAAGAAGAGATGCCGTGAAAAAGAGAAGAGATGTCATGAAATGTGAAGAGATGAGAAGAGATGCCATGAAATGTGAAGAGATGAGAAGAGATGCCATAAAATGAGAAGTGATTACACAAAATGAGAAGAGATGCCATGAAATGAGAAGAGATGCCATGAAATGAGAAGAGATGCAATTAAATGAGAAGAGATGCCATGAAATGAGAAGAGATAAGAAGAGACGCCATGAAATGAGAAGAGATGCCATGAAATGAGAAGATATGCCATGAAATGGGAAGAGATGAGAAGAGATGTCATAAAATGAGAAGACATACCATGAAATGAGAAGAGATGCCATGAAATGAGAAGAGATGCCATGAAATGTGAAGAGATAAGAAGAGACGCCATGAAATGAGAATAGATGCCATGAAATGTGAAGAGATAAGAGATGCCGTGAAATGAGAAGAGATGCCGTGAAATGAGAAGAAATGTCATGAAATGTGAAGAGATGAGAAGAGATGCCATGAAATGTGAAGAGATGAGAAGAGATGCCATAAAATGAGAAGTGATTACACAAAATGAGAAGAGATGCCATGAAATGAGAAGAGATGCCATGAAATGAGAAGAGATGCAATTAAATGAGAAGAGATGCCATGAAATGAGAAGAGATAAGAAGAGACGCCATGAAATGAGAAGAGATGCCATGAAATGAGAAGATATGCCATGAAATGGGAAGAGATGAGAAGACATGTCATAAAATGAGAAGACATACCATGAAATGAGAAGAGATGCCATGAAATGAGAAGAGATGCTATGAAATGTGAAGAGATAAGAGATGCCGTGAAATGAGAAGAGATGCCGTGAAATGAGAAGAGATGCCATGAAATGTGAAGAGATGAGAAGAGATGCCATGAAATGTGAAGAGATAAGAGATGCCATGAAATGAGAAGAGATAACATGAAATGAGAAGATATGCCATGAAATGAGAAGAGATAAGAAGATACGCCATGAAATGAGAAGAGATGCCATGAAATGAGAAGAGATGCCATGAAATGGGAAGAGATGCCATGAAATGAGAAGAGATGCCATGAAATGTGAAGAGATGAGAGATGCCGTGAAATGAGAAGAGATGCCGTGAAATGAGAAGAGATGCCATGAAATGTGAAGAGATAGAAGAGATGCCATGAAATGTGAAGAGATGAGAAGAGATGCCATAAAATGAGAAGTGATTACACAAAATGAGAAGAGATGCCATGAAATGAGAAGGAGATGTCATGAAATAAGAAGAGATGCAATTAAATGAGAAGAGATGCCATGAAATGAGAAGAGATGCCATGAAATGTGAAGAGATAAGAAGAGACGCCATGAAATGAGAAAACATGCCATGAAATGAGAAGAGATGCCATGAAATGAGAAGAGATGCCATGAAATGAGAAGAGATGTCATGAAATTTGAAGAGATGCCATGAAATGTGAAGAGATGAGAAGAGATGCCATAAAATGAGAAGAGATGCCATGAAATGAGAAGAGATGCCATGAACTGAGAAGAGATGCCATGAAATGAGAAGAGATGCCATGAAATGTAAAGAGATGAGAAGAGATGGAATAAAATGAGAAGAGATGCCATAAAATGAGAAGAGATGCCATGAAATGAGAAGAGATGCCATGAAATGTGAAGAGATAAGAGATGCCATGAAATGGGAAGAGATGCCATGAAATGAGAAGAGATGCCATGAAATGTAAAGAGATGAGAAGAGATGCAATAAAATGAGAAAACATGCCATGAAATGAGAAGAGATGCCATGAAATGAGAAGAGATGCCATGAAATGTGAAGAGATAAGAAGAGACGCCATGAAATGAGAAGAGATGTCATGAAATGAGAAGAGATGCCATGAAATGGGAAGAGATGCCATGAAATGAGAAGAGATTCCATGAAATGTAAAGAGATGAGAGATGCCGTGAAATGAGAAGAGATGCCATTAAATGAGAAGAGATGCCATGAAATGAGAAGAGATGCCATGAAATGTGAAGAGATGAGAGATGCCGTGAAATGAGAAGAGATGCCGTGAAATGAGAAGAGATGCCATAAAATGTGAAGAGATGAGAAGAGATGCCATGAAATGTGAAGAGATGAGAAGAGATGCCATAAAATGAGAAGTGATTACACAAAATGAGAAGAGATGCCATGAAATGAGAAGAGATGCCATGAAATGAGAAGAGATGCCATGAAATGAGAAGAGATGCTATTAAATGAGAAGAGATGCCATGAAATGTGAAGAGATAAGAAGAGACGCCATGAAATGAGAAGAGATGCCATGAAATGAGAAGAGATGCCATGAAATGGGAAGAGATGAGAAGAGATGCCATAAAATGAGAAGACATACCATGAAATGAGAAGAGATGCCATGAAATGAGAAGAGATGCCATGAAATGTGAAGAGATAAGAAGAGACGCCATGAAATGAGAAGAGATGCCATGAAATGTGAAGAGATAAGAGATGCCGTGAAATGAGAAGAGATGCCGTGAAATGAGAAGAGATGCCATGAAATGAGAAGAGATGCAATTAAATGAGAAGAGATGCCATGAAATGTGAAGAGATAAGAAGAGACGCCATGAAATGAGAAGAGATGCCATGAAATGAGAAGAGATGCCATGAAATGGGAAGAGATGAGAGATGCCGTGAAATGAGAATAGATGCCGTGAAATGAGAAGAGATACCATAAAATGTGAAGAGATGAGAAGAGATGCCATGAAATGTGAAGAGATGAGAAGAGATGCCAAAAAATGAGAAGTGATTACACAAAATGAGAAGAGATGCCATGAAATGAGAAGAGATGCCATGAAATGAGAAGAGATGCCATGAAATTAGAAGAGATGCAATTAAATGAGAAGAGATGCCATGAAATGAGAAGAGATGCCATGAAATGTGAAGAGATAAGAAGAGACGCCATGAAATGAGAAGAGATGCCATGAAATGTGAAGAGATAAGAAGAGACGCCATGAAATGAGAAGAGATAAGAAGAGACGCCATGAAATGAGAAGAGATGCCATGAAATGTGAAGAGATAAGAGATGCCATGAAATGAGAAGAGATGCCGTGAAATGAGAAGAGATGCCATGTAATGTGAAGAGATGAGATGCCATACAATGTGAAGAGTTGAGAAGAGATGCCATGAAATGAGAAGAGATGAGAAGAGATGCCATAAAAGTAGAAGTGATTACACAAAATGAGAAGAGATGCCATGAAATGAGAAGAGATGCCATGAAATGAGAAGAGATGCCATGAAATGAGAAGAGATGCAATTAAATGAGAAGAGATGCCATGAAATGAGAAGAGATGCTATGAAATGTAAAGAGATGAGAAGAGATGCCATTAAATGAGAAGAGATGCCATGAAATGAGAAGAGATGCCATGAAATGTGAAGAGATTAGAGATGCCGTGAAATGAGAAGAGATGCCATGAAATGAGAAGATATGAAATTAAATGAGAAGAGATGCCATGAAATGAGAAGAGATGCCATGAAATGTGAAGAGATAAGAAGAGACGCCATGAAATGAGAAGAGATGCCATGAATTGAGAAGAGATGCCATGAAATGGGAAGAGATGCCATGAAATGAGAAGAGATGCCATTAAATGTAAAGACATGAGAAGAGATGCCATAAAATGAGAAAACATGCCATGAAATGTAAAGAGATGCCATGAAATGAGAAGAGATGCCATGAAATGAGAAGAGATGCCATGAAATGAGAAGAGATGCCATAAAATGAGAAAACATGCCATGAAATGTAAAGAGATGCCATGAAATGAGAAGAGATGCCATGAAATGAGAAGAGATGAGAAGAGATGCCATAAAATGAGAAGTGATTACACAAAATGAGAAGAGATGCCATGAAATGAGAAGAGATGTCATGAAATGAGAAGAGATGCCATGAAATGAGAAGAGATGCAATTAAATGAGAAGAGATGCCATGAAATGTGAAGAGATAAGAAGAGACGCCATGAAATGAGAAGAGATGCCATGAAATGAGAAGAGATGCCATGAAATGAGAAGAGATGCCATGAAATGGGAAGAGATGCCATGAAATGAGAAGAGATGCCATGAAATGTAAAGAGATGAGAAGAGATGCCATTAAATGAGAAGAGATCCCATGAAATGAGAAGAGATGCCATGAAATGTGAAGAGATGAGAGATGCCGTGAAATAAGAAGAGATGCCGTGAAAAAGAGAAGAGATGTCATGAAATGTGAAGAGATGAGAAGAGATGCCATGAAATGTGAAGAGATGAGAAGAGATGCCATAAAATGAGAAGTGATTACACAAAATGAGAAGAGATGCCATGAAATGAGAAGAGATGCCATGAAATGAGAAGAGATGCAATTAAATGAGAAGAGATGCCATGAAATGAGAAGAGATGCCATGAAATGAGAAGATATGCAATTAAATGAGAAGAGATGCCATGAAATGAGAAGAGATGCCATGAAATGTGAAGAGATAAGAAGAGACGCCATGAAATGAGAAGAGATGCCATGAATTGAGAAGAGATGCCATGAAATGGGAAGAGATGCCATGAAATGAGAAGAGATGCCATGAAATGTAAAGAGATGAGAAGAGATGCCATAAAATGAGAAAAC
Source organism: Coregonus clupeaformis (assembly GCF_020615455.1). NCBI lineage: Eukaryota > Metazoa > Chordata > Actinopteri > Salmoniformes > Salmonidae > Coregonus > Coregonus clupeaformis. The sequence goes on along the minus strand of NC_059203.1, from coordinate 32,950,245 downwards.
ATGCCATGAAATGTAAAGAGATGCCATGAAATGAGAAGAGATGCCATGAAATGAGAAGAGATGCCATAAAATGAGAAAACATGCCATGAAATGTAAAGAGATGCCATGAAATGAGAAGAGATGCCATGAAATGAGAAGAGATGAGAAGAGATGCCATAAAATGAGAAGTGATTACACAAAATGAGAAGAGATGCCATGAAATGAGAAGAGATGTCATGAAATGAGAAGAGATGCCATGAAATGAGAAGAGATGCAATTAAATGAGAAGAGATGCCATGAAATGTGAAGAGATAAGAAGAGACGCCATGAAATGAGAAGAGATGCCATGAAATGAGAAGAGATGCCATGAAATGAGAAGAGATGCCATGAAATGGGAAGAGATGCCATGAAATGAGAAGAGATGCCATGAAATGTAAAGAGATGAGAAGAGATGCCATTAAATGAGAAGAGATCCCATGAAATGAGAAGAGATGCCATGAAATGTGAAGAGATGAGAGATGCCGTGAAATAAGAAGAGATGCCGTGAAAAAAAGAAGAGATGTCATGAAATGTGAAGAGATGAGAAGAGATGCCATGAAATGTGAAGAGATGAGAAGAGATGCCATAAAATGAGAAGTAATTACACAAAATGAGAAGAGATGCCATGAAATGAGAAGAGATGCCATGAAATGAGAAGAGATGCAATTAAATGAGAAGAGATGCCATGAAATGAGAAGAGATAAGAAGAGACGCCATGAAATGAGAAGAGATGCCATGAAATGAGAAGATATGCCATGAAATGGGAAGAGATGAGAAGAGATGTCATAAAATGAGAAGACATACCATGAAATGAGAAGAGATGCCATGAAATGAGAAGAGATGCCATGAAATGTGAAGAGATAAGAAGAGACGCCATGAAATGAGAAGAGATGCCATGAAATGTGAAGAGATAAGAGATGCCGTGAAATGAGAAGAGATGCCGTGAAATGAGAAGAGATGCCATGAAATGTGAAGAGATGAGAAGAGATGCCATGAAATGTGAAGAGATAAGAGATGCCATGAAATGAGAAGAGATGCCATGAAATGAGAAGATATGCCATGAAATGAGAAGAGATAAGAAGATACGCCATGAAATGAGAAGAGATGCCATGAAATGAGAAGAGATGCCATGAAATGGGAAGAGATGCCATGAAATGAGAAGAGATGCCATGAAATGTGAAGAGATGAGAGATGCCGTGAAATGAGAAGAGATGCCGTGAAATGAGAAGAGATGCCATGAAATGTGAAGAGATGAGAAGAGATGCCATGAAATGTGAAGAGATGAGAAGAGATGCAATAAAATGAGAAGTGATTACACAAAATGAGAAGAGATGCCATGAAATGAGAAGGAGATGTCATGAAATGAGAAGAGATGCAATTAAATGAGAAGAGATGCCATGAAATGAGAAGAGATGCCATGAAATGTGAAGAGATAAGAAGAGACGCCATGAAATGAGAAAACATGCCATGAAATGAGAAGAGATGCCATGAAATGAGAAGAGATGCCATTAAATGAGAAGAGATGTCATGAAATTTGAAGAGATGCCATGAAATGTGAAGAGATGAGAAGAGATGCCATAAAATGAGAAGAGATGCCATGAAATGAGAAGAGATGCCATGAACTGAGAAGAGATGCCATGAAATGAGAAGAGATGCCATGAAATGTGAAGAGATGAGAAGAGATGGAATAAAATGAGAAGAGATGCCATAAAATGAGAAGAGATGCCATGAAATGAGAAGAGATGCCATGAAATGTGAAGAGATAAGAGATGCCATGAAATGGGAAGAGATGCCATGAAATGAGAAGAGATGCCATGAAATGTAAAGAGATGAGAAGAGATGCAATAAAATGAGAAAGCATGCCATGAAATGAGAAGAGATGCCATGACATGAGAAGAGATGCCATGAAATGAGAAGAGATGCCATGAAATGTGAAGAGATAAGAAGAGACGCCATGAAATGAGAAGAGATGTCATGAAATGAGAAGAGATGCCATGAAATGGGAAGAGATGCCATGAAATGAGAAGAGATTCCATGAAATGTAAAGAGATGAGAGATGCCGTGAAATGAGAAGAGATGCCATTAAATGAGAAGAGATGCCATGAAATGAGAAGAGATGCCATGAAATGTGAAGAGATAAGAAGAGACGCCATGAAATGAGAAAATATGCCATGAAATGAGAAGAGATGCCATGAAATGAGAAGAGATGCCATGAAATGAGAAGAGATGCCATGAAATGAGAAGAGATGTCATGAAATTTGAAGAGATGCCATGAAATGTGAAGAGATGAGAAGAGATGCCATAAAATGAGAAGAGATCTATGAAATGAGAAGAGATGCCATGAACTGAGAAGAGATGCCATGAAATGAGAAGAGATGCCATGAAATGTGAAGAGATGAGAAGAGATGGAATAAAATGAGAAGAGATGCCATAAAATGAGAAGAGATGCCATGAAATGAGAAGAGATGCCATGAAATGTGAAGAGATAAGAGATGCCATGAAATGGGAAGAGATGCCATGAAATGAGAAGAGATGCCATGAAATGTAAAGAGATGAGAAGAGATGCAATAAAATGAGAAAGCATGCCATGAAATGAGAAGAGATGCCATGACATGAGAAGAGATGCCATGAAATGAGAAGAGATGCCATGAAATGTGAAGAGATAAGAAGAGACGCCATGAAATGAGAAGAGATGTCATGAAATGAGAAGAGATGCCATGAAATGGGAAGAGATGCCATGAAATGAGAAGAGATTCCATGAAATGTAAAGAGATGAGAGATGCCGTGAAATGAGAAGAGATGCCATTAAATGAGAAGAGATGCCATGAAATGAGAAGAGATGCCATGAAATGTGAAGAGATGAGAGATGCCGTGAAATGAGAAGAGATGCCGTGAAATGAGAAGAGATGCCATAAAATGTGAAGAGATGAGAAGAGATGTCATGAAATGTGAAGAGATGAGAAGAGATGCCATAAAATGAGAAGTGATTACACAAAATGAGAAGAGATGCCATGAAATGAGAAGAGATGCCATGAAATGAGAAGAGATGCCATGAAATGAGAAGAGATGCCATGAAATGAGAAGAGATGCCATGAAATGGGAAGAGATGAGAAGAGATGCCATAAAATGAGAAGACATACCATGAAATGAGAAGAGATGCCATGAAATGTGAAGAGATAAGAAGAGACGCCATGAAATGAGAAGATATGCCATGAAATGTGAAGAGATAAGAGATGCCGTGAAATGAGAAGAGATGCCGTGAAATGAGAAGAGATGCCATGAAATGAGAAGAGATGCAATTAAATGAGAAGAGATGCCATGAAATGTGAAGAGATAAGAAGAGACGCCATGAAATGAGAAGAGATGCCATGAAATGAGAAGAGATGCCATGAAATGGGAAGAGATGAGAGATGCCGTGAAATGAGAATAGATGCCGTGAAATGAGAAGAGATACCATAAAATGTGAAGAGATGAGAAGAGATGCCATGAAATGTGAAGAGATGAGAAGAGATGCCAAAAAATGAGAAGTGATTACACAAAATGAGAAGAGATGCCATGAAATGAGAAGAGATGCCATGAAATGAGAAGAGATGCCATGAAATTAGAAGAGATGCAATTAAATGAGAAGAGATGCCATGAAATGAGAAGAGATGCCATGAAATGTGAAGAGATAAGAAGAGACGCCATGAAATGAGAAGAGATGCCATGAAATGTGAAGAGATAAGAAGAGACGCCATGAAATGAGAAGAGATAAGAAGAGACGCCATGAAATGAGAAGAGATGCCATGAAATGTGAAGAGATAAGAGATGCCATGAAATGAGAAGAGATGCCGTGAAATGAGAAGAGATGCCATGAAATGAGAAGAGATGCCATGAAATGAGAAGATATGCAATTAAATGAGAAGAGATGCCATGAAATGAGAAGAGATGCCATGAAATGTGAAGAGATAAGAAGAGACGCCATGAAATGAGAAGAGATGCCATGAATTGAGAAGAGATGCCATGAAATGGGAAGAGATGCCATGAAATAAGAAGAGATGCCATGAAATGTAAAGAGATGAGAAGAGATGCCATAAAATGAGAAAACATGCCATGAAATGTAAAGAGATGCCATGAAATGAGAAGAGATGCCATGAAATGAGAAGAGATGCCATAAAATGAGAAAACATGCCATGAAATGTAAAGAGATGCCATGAAATGAGAAGAGATGCCATGAAATGAGAAGAGATGAGAAGAGATGCCATAAAATGAGAAGTGATTACACAAAATGAGAAGAGATGCCATGAAATGAGAAGAGATGTCATGAAATGAGAAGAGATGCCATGAAATGTGAAGAGATAAGAAGAGACGCCATGAAATGAGAAGAGATGCCATGAAATGAGAAGAGATGCCATGAAATGAGAAGAGATGCCATGAAATGGGAAGAGATGCCATGAAATGAGAAGAGATGCCATGAAATGAGAAGAGATGCCATGAAATGGGACGAGATGAGAGATGCCGTGAAATGAGAATAGATGCCGTGAAATGAGAAGAGATACCATAAAATGTGAAGAGATGAGAAGAGATGCCATGAAATGTGAAGAGATGAGAAGAGATGCCAAAAAATGAGAAGTGATTACACAAAATGAGAAGAGATGCCATGAAATGAGAAGAGATGCCATGAAATGAGAAGAGATGCCATGAAATTAGAAGAGATGCAATTAAATGAGAAGAGATGCCATGAAATGAGAAGAGATGCCATGAAATGTGAAGAGATAAGAAGAGACGCCATGAAATGAGAAGAGATGCCATGAAATGTGAAGAGATAAGAAGAGACGCCATGAAATGAGAAGAGATAAGAAGAGACGCCATGAAATGAGAAGAGATGCCATGAAATGTGAAGAGATAAGAGATGCCATGAAATGAGAAGAGATGCCGTGAAATGAGAAGAGATGCCATGTAATGTGAAGAGATGAGATGCCATACAATGTGAAGAGTTGAGAAGAGATGCCATGAAATGAGAAGAGATGAGAAGAGATGCCATAAAAGTAGAAGTGATTACACAAAATGAGAAGAGATGCCATGAAATGAGAAGAGATGCCATGAAATGAGAAGAGATGCCATGAAATGAGAAGAGATGCTATGAAATGTAAAGAGATGAGAAGAGATGCCATTAAATGAGAAGAGATGCCATGAAATGAGAAGAGATGCCATGAAATGTGAAGAGATGAGAGATGCCGTGAAATGAGAAGAGATGCCGTGAAATGAGAAGAGATACCATGAAAAGTTAAGAGAAGAGAAGAGATGCCATGAAATGTGAAGAGATGAGAAGAGATGCCAAAAAAATAGAAGTGATTACACAAAATGAGAAGAGATGCCATGAAATGAGAAGAGATGCCATGAAATGAGAAGAGATGCCATGAAATGAGAAGATATGCAATTAAATGAGAAGAGATGCCATGAAATGAGAAGAGATGCCATGAAATGTGAAGAGATAAGAAGAGACGCCATGAAATGAGAAGAGATGCCATGAATTGAGAAGAGATGCCATGAAATGGGAAGAGATGCCATGAAATGAGAAGAGATGCCATGAAATGTAAAGAGATGAGAAGAGATGCCATAAAATGAGAAAACATGCCATGAAATGTAAAGAGATGCCATGAAATGAGAAGAGATGCCATGAAATGAGAAGAGATGCCATAAAATGAGAAAACATGCCATGAAATGTAAAGAGATGCCATGAAATGAGAAGAGATGCCATGAAATGAGAAGAGATGAGAAGAGATGCCATAAAATGAGAAGTGATTACACAAAATGAGAAGAGATGCCATGAAATGAGAAGAGATGTCATGAAATGAGAAGAGATGCCATGAAATGAGAAGAGATGCAATTAAATGAGAAGAGATGCCATGAAATGTGAAGAGATAAGAAGAGACGCCATGAAATGAGAAGAGATGCCATGAAATGAGAAGAGATGCCATGAAATGAGAAGAGATGCCATGAAATGGGAAGAGATGCCATGAAATGAGAAGAGATGCCATGAAATGTAAAGAGATGAGAAGAGATGCCATTAAATGAGAAGAGATCCCATGAAATGAGAAGAGATGCCATGAAATGTGAAGAGATGAGAGATGCCGTGAAATAAGAAGAGATGCCGTGAAAAAGAGAAGAGATGTCATGAAATGTGAAGAGATGAGAAGAGATGCCATGAAATGTGAAGAGATGAGAAGAGATGCCATAAAATGAGAAGTGATTACACAAAATGAGAAGAGATGCCATGAAATGAGAAGAGATGCCATGAAATGAGAAGAGATGCAATTAAATGAGAAGAGATGCCATGAAATGAGAAGAGATATGAAGAGACGCCATGAAATGAGAAGAGATGCCATGAAATGAGAAGATATGCCATGAAATGGGAAGAGATGAGAAGAGATGTCATAAAATGAGAAGACATACCATGAAATGAGAAGAGATGCCATGAAATGAGAAGAGATGCCATGAAATGTGAAGAGATAAGAAGAGACGCCATGAAATGAGAAGAGATGCCATGAAATGTGAAGAGATAAGAGATGCCGTGAAATAAGAAGAGATGCCGTGAAATGAGAAGAGATGCCATGAAATGTGAAGAGATGAGAAGAGATGCCATGAAATGTGAAGAGATAAGAGATGCCATGAAATGAGAAGAGATGCCATGAAATGAGAAGATATGCCATGAAATGAGAAGAGATAAGAAGATACGCCATGAAATGAGAAGAGATGCCATGAAATGAGAAGAGATGCCATGAAATGGGAAGAGATGCCATGAAATGAGAAGAGATGCCATGAAATGTGAAGAGATGAGAGATGACGTGAAATGAGAAGAGATGCCATGAAATGAGAAGAGATGCCATGAAATGTGAAGAGATGAGAAGAGATGCCATGAAATGTGAAGAGATGAGAAGAGATGCCATAAAATGAGAAGTGATTACACAAAATGAGAAGAGATGCCATGAAATGAGAAGGAGATGTCATGAAATGAGAAGAGATGCAATTAAATGAGAAGAGATGCCATGAAATGAGAAGAGATGCCATGAAATGTGAAGAGATAAGAAGAGACGCCATGAAATGAGAAAACATGCCATGAAATGAGAAGAGATGCCATGAAATGAGAAGAGATGCCATGAAATGAGAAGAGATGTCATGAAATTTGAAGAGATGCCATGAAATGTGAAGAGATGAGAAGAGATGCCATGAAATGAGAAGAGATGCCATGAAATGTGAAGAGATGAGAAGAGATGGAATAAAATGAGAAGAGATGCCATAAAATGAGAAGAGATGCCATGAAATGTGAAGAGTTAAGAGATGCCATGAAATGGGAAGAGATGCCATGAAATGAGAATAGATGCCATGAAATGTAAAGAGATGAGAAGAGATGCAATAAAATGAGAAAGCATGCCATGAAATGAGAAGAGATGCCATGACATGAGAAGAGATGCCATGAAATGAGAAGAGATGCCATGAAATGTGAAGAGATAAGAAGAGACGCCATGAAATGAGAAGAGATGCCATGAAATGAGAAGAGATGCCATGAAATGGGAAGAGCTGCCATGAAATGAGAAGAGATTCCATGAAATGTAAAGAGAGGAGAGATGCCGTGAAATGAGAAGAGATGCCATTAAATGAGAAGAGATGCCATGAAATGAGAAGAGATGCCATGAAATGTGAAGAGATGAGAGATGCCGTGAAATGAGAAGAGATGCCGTGAAATGAGAAGAGATGCCATAAAATGTGAAGAGATGAGAAGAGATGCCATGAAATGTGAAGAGATGAGAAGAGATGCCATAAAATGAGAAGTGATTACACAAAATGAGAAGAGATGCCATGAAATGAGAAGAGATGCCATGAAATGAGAAGAGATGCCATGAAATGAGAAGAGATGCAATTAAATGAGAAGAGATGCCATGAAATGTGAAGAGATAAGAAGAGACGCCATGAAATGAGAAGAGATGCCATGAAATGAGAAGAGATGCCATGAAATGGGAAGAGATGAGAAGAGATGCCATAAAATGAGAAGACATACCATGAAATGAGAAGAGATGCCATGAAATGAGAAGAGATGCCATGAAATGTGAAGAGATAAGAAGAGACGCCATGAAATGAGAAGAGATGCCATGAAATGTGAAGAGATAAGAGATGCCGTGAAATGAGAAGAGATGCCGTGAAATGAGAAGAGATGCCATGAAATGAGAAGAGATGCAATTAAATGAGAAGAGATGCCATGAAATGTGAAGAGATAAGAAGAGACGCCATGAAATGAGAAGAGATGCCATGAAATGAGAAGAGATGCTATGAAATGGGAAGAGATGAGAGATGCCGTGAAATGAGAATAGATGCCGTGAAATGAGAAGAGATACCATAAAATGTGAAGAGATGAGAAGAGATGCCATGAAATGTGAAGAGATGAGAAGAGATGCCAAAAAATGAGAAGTGATTACACAAAATGAGAAGAGATGCCATGAAATGAGAAGAGATGCCATGAAATGAGAAGAGATGCCATGAAATGAAAAGAGATGCAATTAAATGAGAAGAGATGCCATGAAATGAGAAGAGATAAGAAGAGACGCCATGAAATGAGAAGAGATGCCATGAAATGAGAAGATATGCCATGAAATGGGAAGAGATGAGAAGAGATGTCATAAAATGAGAAGACATACCATGAAATGAGAAGAGATGCCATGAAATGAGAAGAGATGCCATGAAATGTGAAGAGATAAGAAGAGACGCCATGAAATGAGAAGAGATGCCATGAAATGTGAAGAGATAAGAGATGCCGTGAAATGAGAAGAGATGCCGTGAAATGAGAAGAGATGCCATGAAATGTGAAGAGATGAGAAGAGATGCCATGAAATGTGAAGAGATAAGAGATGCCATGAAATGAGAAGAGATGCCATGAAATGAGAAGATATGCCATGAAATGAGAAGAGATAAGAAGATACGCCATGAAATGAGAAGAGATGCCATGAAATGAGAAGAGATGCCATGAAATGGGAAGAGATGCCATGAAATGAGAAGAGATGCCATGAAATGTGAAGAGATGAGAGATGCCGTGAAATGAGAAGAGATGCCGTGAAATGAGAAGAGATGCCATGAAATGTGAAGAGATGAGAAGAGATGCCATGAAATGTGAAGAGATGAGAAGAGATGCCATAAAATGAGAAGTGATTACACAAAATGAGAAGAGATGCCATGAAATGAGAAGGAGATGTCATGAAATGAGAAGAGATGCAATTAAATGAGAAGAGATGCCATGAAATGAGAAGAGATGCCATGAAATGTGAAGAGATAAGAAGAGACGCCATGAAATGAGAAAACATGCCATGAAATGAGAAGAGATGCCATGAAATGAGAAGAGATGCCATGAAATGAGAAGAGATGTCATGAAATTTGAAGAGATGCCATGAAATGTGAAGAGATGAGAAGAGATGCCATAAAATGAGAAGAGATGCCATGAAATGAGAAGAGATGCCATGAACTGAGAAGAGATGCCATGAAATGAGAAGAGATGCCATGAAATGTGAAGAGATGAGAAGAGATGGAATAAAATGAGAAGAGATGCCATAAAATGAGAAGAGATGCCATGAAATGTGAAGAGATAAGAGATGCCATGAAATGGGAAGAGATGCCATGAAATGAGAAGAGATGCCATGAAATGTAAAGAGATGAGAAGAGATGCAATAAAATGAGAAAGCATGCCATGAAATGAGAAGAGATGCCATGACATGAGAAGAGATGCCATGAAATGAGAAGAGATGCCATGAAATGTGAAGAGATAAGAAGAGACGCCATGAAATGAGAAGAGATGCCATGAAATGAGAAGAGATGCCATGAAATGGGAAGAGATGCCATGAAATGAGAAGAGATTCCATGAAATGTAAAGAGATGAGAGATGCCGTGAAATGAGAAGAGATGCCATTAAATGAGAAGAGATGCCATGAAATGAGAAGAGATGCCATGAAATGTGAAGAGATGAGAGATGCCGTGAAATGAGAAGAGATGCCGTGAAATGAGAAGAGATGCCATAAAATGTGAAGAGATGAGAAGAGATGCCATGAAATGTGAAGAGATGAGAAGAGATGCCATAAAATGAGAAGTGATTACACAAAATGAGAAGAGATGCCATGAAATGAGAAGAGATGCCATGAAATGAGAAGAGATGCCATGAAATGAGAAGAGATGCAATTAAATGAGAAGAGATGCCATGAAATGTGAAGAGATAAGAAGAGACGCCATGAAATGAGAAGAGATGCCATGAAATGAGAAGAGATGCCATGAAATGGGAAGAGATGAGAAGAGATGCCATAAAATGAGAAGACATACCATGAAATGAGAAGAGATGCCATGAAATGAGAAGAGATGCCATGAAATGTGAAGAGATAAGAAGAGACGCCATGAAATGAGAAGAGATGCCATGAAATGTGAAGAGATAAGAGATGCCGTGAAATGAGAAGAGATGCCGTGAAATGAGAAGAGATGCCATGAAATGAGAAGAGATGCAATTAAATGAGAAGAGATGCCATGAAATGTGAAGAGATAAGAAGAGACGCCATGAAATGAGAAGAGATGCCATGAAATGAGAAGAGATGCCATGAAATGGGAAGAGATGAGAGATGCCGTGAAATGAGAATAGATGCCGTGAAATGAGAAGAGATACCATAAAATGTGAAGAGATGAGAAGAGATGCCATGAACTGTGAAGAGATGAGAAGAGATGCCAATAAATGAGAAGTGATTACACAAAATGAGAAGAGATGCCATGAAATGAGAAGAGATGCCATGAAATGAGAAGAGATGCCATGAAATTAGAAGAGATGCAATTAAATGAGAAGAGATGCCATGAAATGAGAAGAGATGCCATGAAATGTGAAGAGATAAGAAGAGACGCCATGAAATGAGAAGAGATGCCATGAAATGTGAAGAGATAAGAAGAGACGCCATGAAATGAGAAGAGATAAGAAGAGACGCCATGAAATGAGAAGAGATGCCATGAAATGTGAAGAGATAAGAGATGCCATGAAATGAGAAGAGATGCCGTGAAATGAGAAGAGATGCCATGTAATGTGAAGAGATGAGATGCCATACAATGTGAAGAGTTGAGAAGAGATGCCATGAAATGAGAAGAGATGAGAAGAGATGCCATAAAAGTAGAAGTGATTACACAAAATGAGAAGAGATGCCATGAAATGAGAAGAGATGCCATGAAATGAGAAGAGATGCCATGAAATGTGAAGAGATAAGAAGAGACGCCATGAAATGAGAAGAGATGCCATGAAATGTGAAGAGATAAGAGATGCCGTGAAATGAGAAGAGATGCCGTGAAATGAGAAGAGATGCCATGAAATGAGAAGAGATGCAATTAAATGAGAAGAGATGCCATGAAATGTGAAGAGATAAGAAGAGACGCCATGAAATGAGAAGAGATGCCATGAAATGAGAAGAGATGCCATGAAATGGGAAGAGATGAGAGATGCCGTGAAATGAGAATAGATGCCGTGAAATGAGAAGAGATACCATAAAATGTGAAGAGATGAGAAGAGATGCCATGAAATGTGAAGAGATGAGAAGAGATGCCAAAAAATGAGAAGTGATTACACAAAATGAGAAGAGATGCCATGAAATGAGAAGAGATGCCATGAAATGAGAAGAGATGCCATGAAATTAGAAGAGATGCAATTAAATGAGAAGAGATGCCATGAAATGAGAAGAGATGCCATGAAATGTGAAGAGATAAGAAGAGACGCCATGAAATGAGAAGAGATGCCATGAAATGTGAAGAGATAAGAAGAGACGCCATGAAATGAGAAGAGATAAGAAGAGACGCCATGAAATGAGAAGAGATGCCATGAAATGTGAAGAGATAAGAGATGCCATGAAATGAGAAGAGATGCCGTGAAATGAGAAGAGATGCCGTGAAATGAGAAGAGATGCCATGTAATGTGAAGAGATGAGAAGAGATGCCATGAAATGAGAAGAGATGAGAAGAGATGCCATAAAAGTAGAAGTGATTACACAAAATGAGAAGAGATGCCATGAAATGAGAAGAGATGCCATGAAATGAGAAGAGATGCCATGAAATGAGAAGAGATGCAATTAAATGAGAATAGATGCCATGAAATGAGAAGAGATGCTATGAAATGTAAAGAGATAAGAAGAGATGCCATTAAATGAGAAGAGATGCCATGAAATGAGAAGAGATGCCATGAAATGTGAAGAGATGAGAGATGCCGTGAAATGAGAAGAGATGCCGTGAAATGAGAAGAGATACCATGAAAAGTTAAGAGATGAGAAGAGATGCCATGAAATGTGAAGAGATGAGAAGAGATGCCAAAAAAATAGAAGTGATTACACAAAATGAGAAGAGATGCCATGAAATGAGAAGAGATGCCATGAAATGAGAAGAGATGCCATGAAATGAGAAGATATGCAATTAAATGAGAAGAGATGCCATGAAATGAGAAGAGATGCCATGAAATGTGAAGAGATAAGAAGAGACGCCATGAAATGAGAAGAGATGCCATGAATTGAGAAGAGATGCCATGAAATGTAAAGAGATGAGAAGAGATGCCATAAAAAGAGAAAACATGCCATGAAATGTAAAGAGATGCCATGAAATGAGAAGAGATGCCATGAAATGAGAAGAGATGCCATGAAATGAGAAGAGATGCCATAAAATGAGAAAACATGCCATGAAATGTAAAGAGATGCCATGAAATGAGAAGAGATGCCATGAAATGAGAAGAGATGCCATGAAATGAGAAGAGATACAATTAAATGAGAAGAGATGCCATGAAATGAGAAGAGATGCCATGAAATGTGAAGAGATAAGAAGAGATGCCATGAAATGAGAAGAGATGCCATGAAATGGGAAGAGATGCCATGAAATGGGAAGAGATGCCATGAAATGAGAAGAGATGCCATGAAATGTAAAGAGATGAGAAGAGATGCCATAATATGAGAAAACATGCCATGAAATGAGAAGAGATGCCATGAAATGAGAAGAGATGCCATGAAATGAGAAGAGATGTCATGAAATTTGAAGAGATGCCATGAAATGTGAAGAGATAAGAAGAGACGCCATGAAATGAGAAGAGATGCCATGAAATGAGAAGAGATGCCATGAAATGAGAAGAGATGCCATAAAATGAGAAAACATGCCATGAAATGTAAAGAGATGCCATGAAATGAGAAGAGATGCCATGAAATGAGAAGAGATGCCATGAAATGAGAAGAGATACAATTAAATGAGAAGAGATGCCATGAAATGAGAAGAGATGCCATGAAATGTGAAGAGATAAGAAGAGATGCCATGAAATGAGAAGAGACGCCATGAAATGGGAAGAGATGCCATGAAATGGGAAGAGATGCCATGAAATGTAAAGAGATGAGAAGAGATGCCATAATATGAGAAAACATGCCATGAAATGAGAAGAGATGCCATGAAATGAGAAGAGATGCCATGAAATGAGAAGAGATGTCATGAAATTTGAAGAGATGCCATGAAATGTGAAGAGATAAGAAGAGACGCCATGAAATGAGAAGAGATGCCATGAAATGAGAAGAGATGCCATGGAATGGGAAGAGATGCCATGAAATGAGAAGAGATGCCATGAAATGTAAAGAGATGAGAAGAGATGCCATAAAATGAGAAGAGATGCCATGAAATGAGAAGAGATGTCATGAAATGAGAAGAGATGCCATGAAATGTGAAGAGATAAGAGATGCCATGAAATGAGAAAAGATGCCATGAAATGTGAAGAGATGCCTTGAAATGTGAAGAGATGAGAAGAGATGGAATAAAATGAGAAGAGATGCCATGAAGTTTTTCCTTTTCACATAATATCCCCGAGCCCGAAACAACATTCAGGGATGCACCCAGCAAAACCTTGATGAAAACTATAGCTACTACCTGAACATGTCCTATAAGAATGCTTTTTCCGTTGCCCGTTTTAAAGTGTTTCCGTCTGTTTGTTCATTTTACATTTACATTTTAGTCATTTAGCAGACACTCTTATCCAGAGCGACTTACAGTTAGTGAGTGCATACATTTTTCATACTGCTCCTACTGAACGTGACCCAGGTGTAGGCTCTGGCTCACTAGCTTACCTGGTAGGTGAAGTAGTCATGCAGGAGACTCCTGGCCACGGTCTTCTCCAGTTCGCCCATCCTGGTGGCTTCCTCCAGTTCCTCTGAGAAGATCTGGTGCAGCTCTACTTTCCTCCACTCCACTATGTGCCTCTGGACCTTGGCAGATGCCTCCTCATGTCTCGCCAGCAGGGTGCGCTGGAGCTGACTCTGATTCAGCTTGTGGAGCTTCTCCAGGAGGACACCACATTGGAGGAGCTCCTGGAGAATCAACCAAAACGAACCAGACCTGGGTCAAATATAAGTGTGATATACTTGAAGTGTACTTTATTTAGCCTGTCCAAATGTGTTTATTTTATTTTATGTAAATTGATTATTTTTGTCATTTAGCAGACGACTTACATAAGCAATTAGGGTTAAGTGCCTTGCTCAAGGGCACATCGACATATTTTTTTACCTAGTCTGCTCGGGGATTCGAACCACTGACCTTTCGGTTACTGTCCCAACGCTCTTAACCGCTAGGCTACCTGCCGTCCTGTCCAGTGAAATGGAGAGCTACTGAGCGTGCAGGCTTTTGCTCCAGCCCACACCTGCTTCAAATAATCACCTAACATTTACATTTTAGTCACTTCAGCATAATTAGCTGAATCAGGTGTGTTAGTGCAGTGCTGGTGCAAAAGCCTGCACACCCACACTCTCCAGGAAGAGTGTTAGTCATGCCAGCCCTGGACTAGGGGGTTGGTTCTCCATCTGTGCCCGTAGGAGCCATTTCTGGCCTGTTTAACCAATTCCTTGTGCACAAGTCACATTGATCTCTACCTGTGCCAGTGATTTTTTGAATGACAATAGCCCCTACAGACAGTACCTGTTGGCCGGCGTGCTGAAACAGCACCTCTGCCCGGGCCTTCTCCTGGGCCTCCCTGCGGTGCTCGGCCTCCATCTGCTCCCGGGTCTCCAGGTTACACTGGGCCGCCAGGGTTGCCATGCGCGCCACGTGCTCCTCCTTCAGCTTGCCCTCCATGCCCATCAGCTGGCCGTGGAGCACGCTCAGGAGGCGCTGCTCGGCCTGCTGGGACATGTGATTCTGGGAGCACAGCGCGGCCAGCAGGGCGGCGATCACGTCCTTGTACATCTGGACACGGCTGCTCTCCAGGCTAGAGGTGGCCCGCAGCAGGCTGGACATCTCCAGGCTGTGAGGTGTCAGATGTATATTATAATGCTTTTTCTGACTTTACACTTTATCATTCAGTAACACAATGCAGACGGGTATAATGCAATATGATGCCCGAGTAATTTTACACATTACATTTACATTTTTAGTCATTTAGCAGACGCTCTTATCCAGAGCGACTTACAGTTAGTGAGTGCATTCATCATTTATTTTTTTAATATATTTTTTTCATACTGGCCCCCCGTGGGATTCGAAACCCACAACCCTGGCGTTGCAAACGCCATGCTCTACCAACTGAGCTACATCCCTGCCGGCCATTCCCTACATCCCTGCTGGGCCAATTGTGCGCCGTCGCATGGGTCTCCCGGTCGCGGCCGGCTACGACAGAGCCTGGATTCGAACCAGGATCTCTAGTGGCACAGCTAGCACTGCGATGCAGTGCCTTAGACCACTGCGCCACTCGGGAGACTATACACATGTATGACTGCCTAATAAACTTCTAAGCATCCTGACATAATGATCCTGACTAAATATCAGCTGCTTCAGTCTAGTCAGAATAGAAATACATCATATAAGCCTTGAGTATAAGACACAATAAAGGCTTATATAGGCTTATGATGAGTAATAAAGCATTATTTCATCTAGTGTAGCCATACTTCTCCAGAGCTTGATACATGTTCTGGGGGTCTTCCAGCACCATAATGTCCACCATCTTGTCCTCGAATGCCGCCTCTTCTTTGGCCGTCTCGCTCATGTTGCACACTGCATACTCAGGGTCTGAATCACCTCGCTTTTTCTATGCAAAAGACAGACATACAGCGAAATAGTAACACTCTCTCTACTGTGGGTTGTTTTCAAATAGAAATAAATAATCCTTAAGTCAACCAACAAGAGGGAAAAAAGACATCACTCTAAATCTTTCAAATAAAGGACAAAATCTGTTTAACTTTTCATCGGTTTCATTGGGGTTTTTCCCCGGCTGTAGCCCAAGTTCCACATCTGCCACTGCTGTCTTCCCAAATCCATTGCTGTCACTGTCACGCAGCCAACATGGCACTGTCACGCAGCCAACATGGCACTGTCACGCAGCCAACATGGCACTGTCACGCAGCCAACATGGCACTGTCACGCAGCAATGGAGTTGGCAAGACAGCAAAAACAATCTGGGACACAGGCTAGCTAATTGTTGTGAGGTAATAGTCATAACAGCCTACCCTTCGCTGCAGAGAGGTTTTCCTGGCTCTGGCACATATCAGGTTCATAGCCAGAAATCCTAGGGACAGCAGCAACAAGGATAGGAAGAATCCCCCAACAAACCCAGCAAAGTGGACCCCGTGATTGGGGTGAATCTGAAAGTAGGTCATATTAGATATTTACTTAACATTCAGTATAGAGAAAGAAATGAGTATCATGGTCATGGCCAAACCTGTGACCTGATAACTGTGATACAACGTCTGTAAGGTGAGGCAGGCGACTGTACTAAGAAGTCCATACTAAGTTACCTTGTCCGTGGAGTTCACCCTCAGTGTCAAATTAGCCACCACTGGACCAAACATATTGACGTCATTCTGTGGAGCGAGAACAGTTAAAGTTACCATGAAATAATGCCTATCAGAGGAGGCTGGTGGGTGGAGCTATATAGGAGGATGAGTTCATTGTAAAGACTGGAATGGAATTAATGGAATGGTATCAAACGCACCAAACATATGGAATCCACATTTGACTCTGTTCCATTAATTCCATTCCAGCCATTACAATGAGCCTGTCCTCCTATAGCTCCTCACACCAGCCTCATCTGATGCCTATGTATAGTAATGTAAAGTGTTTCTGATGGCGAGAAACAAAAAAAGCAAGTTAAATATGAAAAAAGTAGTGAGAGTACAGTACCAGTGAAGCATTGGAGAATGTTAGGAAGGCTGGCAGGTCCAGAATTTCACTCTTGTGACCCTTGATGAGGGCAGTATAAGTCACAACATACTGAGACCCAGCTGTAGGAACACAACCAAAACAATGTAAGAATCCATATCAAAATCATTCTCACAATGGTTATGATTGATAGTTCAGGTGGAGCCTGAGGTCCTGTTCAGCGGGACACACTAGCAGAACCTTTTGAAACTGAAAACAAAAATGAACATAACTTGTTATTAGACAGGTTCAGGTAGTACCTAACCATTCATAATCTGTTATTAGACAGGTTCAGGTAGTACCTAACCATTCATAATCTGTTATTAGACAGGTTCAGGTAGTACCTAACCATTCATAATCTGTTATTAGACAGGTTCAGGTAGTACCTAACCATTCATAATCTGTTATTAGACAGGTTCAGGTAGTACCTAACCATTCATAATCTGTTATTAGACAGGTTCAGGTAGTACCTAACCATTCATAATCTGTTATTAGACAGGTTCAGGTAATACCTAACCATTCATAATCTGTTATTAGACAGGTTCAGGTAGTACCTAACCAATCATAATCTGTTATTAGACAGGTTCAGGTAGTACCTAACCAATCATAATCTGTTATTAGACAGGTTCAGGTAATACCTAACCATTCATAATCTGTTATTAGACAGGTTCAGGTAGTACCTAACCATTCATAATCTGTTATTAGACAGGTTCAGGTAGTACCTAACCATTCATAATCTGTTATTAGACAGGTTCAGGTAGTACCTAACCATTCATAATCTGTTATTAGACAGGTAGTACCTAACCATTCATAATCTGTTATTAGACAGGTTCAGGTAGTACCTAACCATTCATAATCTGTTATCTGTAGCTCAGCTGGTAGAGCACGGCGCTTGTAACGCCAAGGTAGTGGGTTCGATCCCCGGGACCACCCATATACAAAAATATATGCACGCATGACTGTAAGTCGCTTTGGATAAAAGCGTCAGCTAAATGGCATATTATTATTATTATTATTATTATTATTATTAGACAGGTTCAAGTAGTACCTAACCATTCATAATCTGTTATTAGACAGGTTCAGGTAGTACCTAACCAATCATAATCTGTTATTAGACAGGTTCAGGTAGTACCTAACCATTCATAATCTGTTATTAGACAGGTTCAGGTAGTACCTAACCAATCATAATCTGTTATTAGACAGGTTCAGGTAGTACCTAACCATTCATAATCTGTTATTAGACAGGTTCAGGTAGTACCTAACCAATCATAATCTGTTATTAGACAGGTTCGGGTAGTACCTAACCATTCATAATCTGTTATTAGACAGGTTCAGGTAGTACCTAACCAATCATAATCTGTTATTAGACAGGTTAAGGTAGTACCTAACCATTCATAATCTGTTATTAGACAGGTTAAGGTAGTACCTAACCATACATAATCTGTTATTAGACAGGTTCAGGTAATACCTAACCAATCATAATCTGTTATTAGACAGGTTCAGGTAGTACCTAACCATTCATAATCTGTTATTAGACAGGTTCAGGTAGTACCTAACCAATCATAATCTGTTATTAGACAGGTTCAGGTAGTACCTAACCATTCATAATCTGTTATTAGACAGGTTAAGGTAGTACCTAACCATACATAATATGTTATTAGACAGGTTCAGGTAATACCTAACCATTCATAATCTTTTATTAGACAGGTTCAGGCAGTACCTTACCATTCATAATCTGTTATTAGACAGGTTAAGGTAGTACCTAACCATTCATAATCTGTTATTAGACAGGTTCAGGTAGTATCTAACCATTCATAATCTGTTATTAGACAGGTAGTACCTAACCATTCATAATCTGTTTGTAAGGGATCGGGTCTTGGCTGGGTCTAGTCAGAGTCTGACACTTCCCCGATCTACAGAGAGGG
Organism: Coregonus clupeaformis; assembly: GCF_020615455.1. NCBI lineage: Eukaryota > Metazoa > Chordata > Actinopteri > Salmoniformes > Salmonidae > Coregonus > Coregonus clupeaformis. The sequence continues at coordinate 32,931,130 of NC_059203.1, read as the reverse complement.
GGAGTCATCAGACTCGATCTGGTTCACCTGAGTTCTGAGCACACCTGTCAGTAATTAGTGTAGGATTTAAGGTGTGCTCAGAAGTTCAGTCGGTGCGAGGTATTGTTCCATTGTGACTTGCTAAGCGTTTTGTTCCGAGAGAGTGTCACGCCCTGGCTCTGGGGACACTGTTATGTTGAGCCAGGGTGTGTAGATCAATGTGTTTTGTTTCTATGGGTGCTATTTCTATGTTGGCCAGAGTGGCTCCCAATCAGAGGCAACGAGTGTCAGGTGTTGCGGGTTGTCTCTGATTGGGAGCCATATTTAAACAGTCTGTTTTTCATTCGTGTTTGTGGGATTTTGTTTCCAGTCGGTTTGTGTTAGACCGTGAACTGTCACGATATCGTTTTGTTGTTTTGGTCATTTGACGCTAAATAAAGAGTATGTTTGCCTGCAACGCTGCGCCTTGGTCCTCATCTGTTCCTGACGATCGTGACAGAGAGAGAGAGAGTTTGTTGTTTTTTGATTACCCGTGTATCCGACCAGTGCCTTGTTGTTTGATTCCCCGTATCGCTTAACCCTCTGCTTGTCTATCTCAGTGATTACCGTACTCTGACCCTGTGCCTGTGCCCTCGACTACGACTACGCCCGCTCCCTTGGTACCTCTGCCTGTCTATGCCTGGCCCGGTTTTGACCACAGCCCGCCCGACCACGATTAAGCTATTCCCTTGTCTGTACTCTAATAAAGCATCGCGATTCTGCGATTGGATCTTACCACTCTGTCCGAGTATTCATTACAGAATACCTCGCCATTACCATGGATCCAGCGGAATTACAGAGGCGATGGGAGATACAGGAGAAACGCATGGATGAACTCCTACAGCTACTCAACGCTGGTGCAGCTGAAGGCACCACCCCGAGCACGGTCAGTCCTCGTCCTACACCTCCGATTTCTCTACCGACTAGGTACAACGGGGAACCTGGCAAATGTCAGGGGTTTCTACTTCAGACGTCCCTGTATATGTCGTATAATCGTACTATGTTTCCCGATGACCGTAGCAGGGTGGATTTCATGATTTCTCTACTAACGGGAAGAGCACTGGATTGGGCTACTGCGCTTTGGGCAGCTGAGGTTCCCGAGTTGAATGCGGAAGTTCAGTTCAAGAGACTGTTCCAGGAGGTGTTCGACCACCCAGTATCTGGGCGTAGTGTGGGAGACCAACTATGCGAACTTCAGCAGGGCCGTCGCACCGTAGCCGACTACGCTTTAGAGTTCCGTACTATAGCAGCCGGTAGCGGATGGAGCGAGACGGCTTTGCTCACCGTTTTCCGAAGAGGGCTGCGCAAAGACGTACAGACTGAGTTGGCTTGTCGAGGAGATATCACTGCGCTACATGAGTTGATCAAAATAGCCATCTCTATTGATAATCTTATAGTGCAACACAAGGCATCCACAGTCCGGGAGCCCTCGATCACTGGTCCTATGCAATCGACAGAGCGGAGGAGAGAATCTGAGGAGGAACCTATGCAACTGGGACGGTCACCTCTACAAGGGTCGGTGAGACAACAACGTCGGCAAGACGGACTATGCCTGTATTGTGGTCAGTTGGGTCATTTCGTTCGTCAATGTCCGGTACGACCAAACCGTACCCCAGGATATCGCCTCGGAACTGCCAAACCGGTGAGTGAGACTCCAGTTTTGAACATTACATCTAAACAAATGTATGTGCCAGTTACCTTATCTGTCGGAGAGAAAGTGCGCAGGTTGGAAGGACTTATTGATTCCGGAGCGGCTGCCAGCTTTCTGGATATGGGTCTTGCTGAGGAGTTGGGAGTTCAACTTATCCCAATTCAACCTCCCCTGCGAGTCAACGCGCTAGACGGTGAGCCCATGGGCACTGGGTTCATTACGCACCGTACCGAGGAAATCAAATTACAAGTGGGCTCCCTGCACCATGAGAACATCATTCTGTTCGTCATCTCCGCTCCACGGGAGCCGCTAGTCTCGGCCACCCCTGGCTCGTTACCCATGATCCGGTCATCTCCTGGAAATCTGGCGATATCACGGCTTGGAGTGAGGTATGTAGGGCAGAGTGCCTCATTTTACCTTGCAAAACGTCTACTGTGGAGGATGCGAAGGGTGCGGTGTCTACTGTTGTTCCTACAGAGTACCAGGATTACACGCAGGTGTTCTCCAAGGAGAGGGCTACCGTGTTACCACCGCATCGGGCCTGGGATTGTGCAATTGATCTGCTATCCGGGGCGACACCTCCTCGCGGACGAATCTACCCTTTGTCACAGCCGGAACGAGAATCAATGAGCAAGTATATTGATGAGGCACTACAGCAAGGGGCCATTCGCCCATCTACGTCTCCCGCCGCATCCAGTTTTTTTTTTGTTAAGAAAAAGGATGGCGGACTGTGTCCTTGTATAGACTATCGAGGTTTGAACGATATAACCATTAAAAATCGTTACACCCTTCCTTTGATTCCAGCAGCCCTCGAGCAGGTGGGGCAGGCCTCCATCTACAGTAAACTGGACCTCAGGAGTGCGTACAATCTGGTGCGCATTAGAGAGGGGATGAATGGAAGACCACCTTCATCACCCATCGAGGACATTATGAATATTGTGTCATGCCCTATGGACTTACTAACGCGCCCTCTGTGTTCCAGGCGTTCATGAATGACATTTTCAGGGACTTGATTGATCGCTTTGTCATAATGTACATTGATGACATCCTAATCTACTCTAACTCTCTGAGTGAACATGTGTCCCATGTACGACAGGTTCTGGACCGAATCCGACAACACTCTCTGTTCGTGAAGGCCGAAAAGAGTGAATTCCATGTCACGACGATTTCCTTCCTTGGGGCCATACTCACTCCCGACGGGGTAAAACTGGATGAATCCAAGGTGCAAGCTGTACGAGACTGGCCTCAACCACAGACGGTGAAAGAGCTCCAGAGATTCTTAGGGTTTGCCAATTACTATAGACGGTTCGTGCGTAATTTCAGCACAACCGCAGCTCCCCTGTCGGCGATGACCAGCTACAAGGGTCGTGGTCTGAAATGGACGGAGGGGGCAGTGCGGGCTTTTGAGACATTGAAACAACGATTTACCACCGCTCCCATTTTATGTCAGCCGGATCCTACCTTGCCGTTCATCGTGGAGGTGGACGCCTCGGAGGTTGGAGTTGGAGCCGTGCTATCCCAGCGCCAAGGTGAGCCGCCCAAATCACGACCCTGTGCCTTTTTTTCTAAGAAGCTGAATCCGGCCGAGCAGAACTACGACGTGGGAAATCGGGAATTACTGGCGGTGAAGTTAGCACTGGAGGAGTGGAGACATTGGCTGGAGGGAGCAGCTCATCCGTTCCAAGTGCTCACGGACCACCGCAATCTGGAGTATTTTCACAGTGCTAAGCGACTGAACTCCCGACAGGCAAGGTGGTCTTTATTCTTCACCCGTTTCCAATTCACTGTCTCTTATATTCCCGGGTCCAAGAATTGTAAGGCGGACGCGCTTTCCCGACGGTTCGAGCGCGCTGAAAGACCGGTGGAACCAGAACCTATCCTCCCCATGAGTTGCCGTGCTGGTCCTGTGAGGTGGGCTATCGATGACACGATTCAGGAGAGCTTACAAGCGGAACCAGCTCCTCCAGAAACCCCGGTGTCGAAGGTGTTTGTACCAGCTCCGCTTCGACCTCAACTGATGGAATGGTGCCACACGTCGCTGGGATCTGGTCATCCCGGAATCACTCGAACTACACGACTCATCAGCCGAAAATACTGGTGGGATTCCCTCACAGATGATGTCAGAGACTGTCTTATCCTGTCCAGTATGTGCTCAGTCCAAGGTACCTCGTGCACTACCGGAGGGTAAGCTGATGCCATTGCCAACTCCTCAACGACCCTGGTCGCACATTGCAATGGACTTTGTTACCGACCTACCAGAATCAGACGGCCATACTGTAATTCTCGTGGTCATCGATCGTTTCTCCAAGATGTGCCGGTTGGTACCCATGAACCGTTTGCCTAACGCCACTCAGATGGCTGAGACTATGTTTACCCAGGTGTTCCGGCAGTTTGGTGTCCCGGAGGATATTGTTTCCGACCGGGGTCCCCAGTTTGTATCCCGGGTCTGGAAGGCCTTCTGCGAACGCTTGGGCATCTCGGTTAGCCTAACCTCCGGATATCATCCCCAGGCCAATGGGCAGACAGAACGGCTCAACCAGGAAATTGGGAAGTATCTACGGCAACAATGTTCGCGGCAGCCGCAAGAGTGGAGCCTATTCCTTCCTTGGGTAGAGTATGCTCAGAACTCTCTCATTCACACCTCCCTACGTCTAACGCCCTTTCAGTGTGTTCTAGGGTATCAACCACCCCTGTTCCCGTGGGATACCGCACCCGGGATGGTACCAGCGGTGGACGAGTGGTTCCGTCGGAGTGCGCAGGTCTGGGAGACGGCCCATCAACATCTCAGTCAAGCCTCACAACAGCAAAAGACCTACGCCGACCGACGCCGGAGACCTACTCCCACTTATCAACCCGGGCAGCGAGTGTGGCTGTCTACCCGAGACCTGCGGTTCCGACGGAGCTGCAAGAAGCTCCAACCCAGGTACATTGGTCCCTTCAAGATACAGAGACGTATTAACCCTGTCACCTACCGTCTGTTACTCCCTCGACACTACAGGATAAACCCTACATTCCACGTCTCCCTGTTGAAACCTGTCCATTATAGCCCAATGTACCCACCAATCGCTCAACAACCTACTACACCACCTTTGGAGGATGAACAGGACACCACCTATACAGTCCACGAGATACTGGAGTCAAGACGGAGACGAGGGGGCATCGAATATCTCGTGGACTGGGAGGGATATGGACCGGAGGAACGGTCCTGGGTCCCTGCTAAGGACATACTAGACCCCGCTCTCAAGGCCACTTTCCACGCTGAACACCCAGATCATCCCGGACCCCGACCCAGAGGAAGACCACCCGGTAGAGGTAGAAGGCCGTCAGGAGCCGGCCCTGGGGAGGGGGATACTGTAAGGGATCGGGGGTTGGCTGGGTCTAGTCAGAGTCTGACACTTCCCCGATCTACAGAGAGGGGGAGTCATCAGACTCGATCTGATTCACCTGAGTTCTGAGCACACCTGTCAGTAATTAGTGTAGGATTTAAGGTGTGCTCAGAAGTTCAGTCGGTGCGAGGTATTGTTCCATTGTGACTTGCTAAACGTTTTGTTCCGAGAGAGAGAGAGAGTTTGTTGTTTTTTGATTACCCGTGTATCCGACCAGTGCCTTGTTGTTTGACTCCCCGTATTGCTTAACCCTCTGCTTGTCTATCTCAGTGATTACCGTACTCTGACCCTGTGCCTGTGCCCTCGACTACGACTACGCCCGCTCCCTTGGTACCTCTGCCTGTCTATGCCTGGCCCGGTTTCGACCACAGCCCGCCCGACCACGATTAAGCTATTCCCTTGTCTGTACTCTAATAAAGCATTGCGATTCTGCGATTGGATCTTACCACTCTGTCCGAGTATTCATTACACTGTTATTAGACAGGTTCAGGTAATACCTAACCATTCATAATCTGTTAATAGACAGGTTAAGGTAGTACCTAACCATTCATAATCTGTTATTAGACAGGTAGTACCTAACCATTCATAATCTGTTATTAGACAGGTTTAGGTAGTACCTACCATTCAATCAAATGTACAATACAAATGTATTCTTCTTCCTTTTTATGGCTACCTAACACGACCTGGGTGACAGACAGACAGACAGACTGAGGAGAGACAGATTTCTCATGACTTTTACCTGGAAGTGAGTCAATGGTGAAGGTCTGGAAGCCTTTCTCAACCACCATCCCCACACTCTGAAGGGGTGCTATCCCAGATACGGAGTCCCTGATGGCCAGCTGGGACAGGTTGGTGCCCCCCGGAGGCCCGATGTTGTGGATGAGCAGGAAGAATGTCAGATGGGGGAACTCAGTCCCCACCTCCACCTGTGTCCCAAAGGATCATATAGATAATAGTGCAATGCGAAATATGAGGACATGAGAGAGCGAGATTAAAATATATATAGCGTTGAGGACATGATATGATAGCTGTGAAGCCTTCCACATTTTGACTACAAATGCCACATGGGCACACATATAGACTACCAGATATCCGGTCTACCTGAACGGTAACAAGCAATAAGCAAAGCAAGCCCGTCCTCTACACAGTCAACATTACTTACCTGGGCACATTTGTGAAATTTGAGTCCAAACGCTGATGGCTGTGCAGCACTCTGAACCTGAAAGAAAATACAAAAGTAGATGCTACATGCTTTTTTTCTGTTTCACGAAACCATGTATGGAAAATGGCTTCATTATTTTCCATTAGGATTTTTTACCGCAACCCCTGGGGCTTTGTATGTATTTGTGCTGCGTGCATGCTTACCTGAGGCAGAGTGTAACCAGTGATGTATCTGGTGAGGCTCCTCCTGCGGCTCCGGGCTCTATGCTGCATGATGTTAGCCAGGTGGCTTATGGAAGCATAGAGGGACTGTCCCCAGGGGCCTGCTGCTGAGGCCACAGAACGAACAGGACCCTCTTCAGCACAGAAAGCCAAGGGCCCACATTGCCCTTGTTGTCCTATGAAGGACCATTAGTTAACATATAGTAGTGTACAGTAACAGTACACATTTGATGACACAGTGGGTTGGAACATATGTTACAGCTTAATCATCGGCTACTTACAACTGAGTATGTCACTTTGGATGTTATGCCCTTATCGCTACCCTAGGGATAATACCTCATTCAAATGTACCTGATTCAAATGTGGCTGAGTAGATAATAACAAACCATTCATCTTCTTCAAACTCGGCTCTGCTGATTTTCCACCAGGGTCGTGTTGAAATGGTCTGGGAGAGTCCTGATGAGGGGGAAACTTAGTTAAAAACAAAAACCGGTCAACAACTGCATAGCAGGCAGACGGATGTAAAACCCTTTGTTGGGCATGTAATAGGACAGGCACAGAAATAAAGGAATTGTACTCACTCTAGGTCGATCATTTCCAAATGCGTTCTGTAAAGTTCCCCATGAGAGTAGGGAGTTACAGAACGCGGGATGTATATCGTTGCTGTCCCCCGGGATAGCGGAATGGCATGGATTTTCACGATGGGTTACATTGTGGAACCCATAAAAATTTAAAGGGAGCTGTTGTAGACGTTGTATCCGAAATATAGGCCTATATTCTAGTGTAAAACAGAGGAAAATAGAGAATACAGTGACTTCCACGAAGAAATGTACCTGAAGCATTCGTTTGTGTCCTAAATCTTTCACTACTTCCGAAATCCGTTACATCTTGCATCCTCCTGCTACTGTGTCCGAAGATCGCACATACAATGTCAACATTGTAATTCTTCTCTGATAACACGACATTGTGTTACAATATATCTAAAAAGGTGTCATGCGAAATAGACAAAAAACAGTAGGCTAAACAGCTTGTCCACTGTAAAAACACTGGTCATGGAAATTGGTCATCCAAATTTACTTGAAGACTTCCCCAAAACTATGAAAAAAAGGACAACTCCACCCCTAAACGTGCGTATCATCAAATCTGTTCAATGATTGGTTGAATACGCCATCTATGAAACATCGAATCAGTTAATGTAAAAAAAAGTTACTTTGTAACCTTAGTCCATTGTTGTTTTGTTATTTGCTGTGTCATAGCTCAAGTTATTACTTTCTCTGCCATACTTTTTTTTCTAGAAGAACGTTTTAGGGTTATTTTGTGTAGCGCAATGCTGTGCGGTCTTCGTTCATCATCAGTTTGAGTTGTCCTGATTCATTCTTTCAGACCTAGCCTAAAATCTTTTTCTGGAGAAATGCGCGTTTTTCGGCTTTCTTCTGTAGTGTATTGACAATATGATGGTGTTAAAGGTTTTTAGATGGAACTGAAAGAATGTTGGTTGTTCAGGCCAGAGGGGGGATGTTTTATGATGTTATTTGAAATGTGCCGCTTGGAGGGTGACGCCCGAGGGGAGACTGGTGATTGGCCAGAAGAGGGGGTAACCCTTATTTTGGTATTGTCTATATAAGAAGGGTTTTAGACAATAAACCCCAGAGCAGCCATTATAATTGGGGGACACTGCTCTCCAGACCTCGCGAGTCTGTCACCCCTGCTGAAGCTTGTGATCTGAATAAACCTTATGATCAATGTTCAGTATGAGCAGACTCCTTTTTGTTGACAGCAATAATTGCCACCATTCATCATATACGACATAATGGCGCCCAACGTGGGGCTGGGTTTGCGTCTCTTCCTTGTTTCAGTCAACCGCCGGCCTAACTCTCTCTGAAGCATGGCCGGAAAAAAGGGTGAGTGTTCTTACCGCTTCGGAGTTTGTTAGATTGGATATGACTTGTGTACACTGAAGAGATGTTCCATTTCGACCTGGCCTCGGTGGCGTTGTTGCTGGTCGACTGGAGTCTGCTAAAATGTTATTTCATTGGTAACTATAGACAATGATAATTTAGAGTGATAAGTTTATATTTCATTGGTAACGGATGGCAATGAGGATTTAGAGCATACATTTATATTTCATTGGTAACTATGGGCAATGACAAATTTAGGAAAACGGTAGGAGACATTTATATTTCATTGGTAACTATGGACAATGATAAGGTTATATTTCATTGGTAACGGGTGACAATGGTTGGTTAATTTAGATATGCGCATTCTTTAGGGCACTGTACCATTTAAGACCTCCAGGGGGGGCCATTTTAGATGTCGGGCCGGCAATCCGTTTACACGATAGAATGGGTGGACGGTGGGTTTCTTTTTTGTAAAGAGAGCTCGGATTCATGGGGTTTATCTGATTGTAATTATGATTTGACTCTCGTCCGACGGGGTGTTTGATTGGGTCTGATTTCTCGGTGTAATGGTCGTTAGTCCCGGTAGCAAAACGGTAGGATAAATATGTTTAAAATTGATAGGGCAGTGCAGGCTACTTAGGGCTGGGTAGGCCGCAGTTAGCTAGAGGCTAAGGCTAATGTCGGCTAAATGGGAGTGTGTTCCATGCTACATGGTACATCGTGGCTAAGGCTAAGGCTAATTGTGTTGTGTGCTACATGCTAACGTATCCTTAGAGATTCCATTGCGATGGATTAAAGTCTCTTAAATTTGTCTCTGTGTTTAAGTCAGGTTATATGTTTTGTGAGCGCTGTTAAATGTTGTTTGACTATAAGGGGAAAAGGGAAGTTACAGCTGGGCTGTTATTCTGTCTGTTTGGGGAGAGAGAATAGAAAATCTTCCTTCCACGGTGAGAAGGGATTTTGAATGGTTGTGCGCATGCGTTTAATTTTGCGATACTACCCTACAGAAAGGGGGGAGTTTATGACACGAGATTAGGACACGTGTTGATTTTACGGGGCTAAAAACTACGAAATGAGGTTGGGCTAAGCCTACAAAACAAAATGGTGGCTTAAGGTCATAGGTCCCATTTGGCGTTACCCTGCAAGGGAAAATAGACAGAGGAGAAATTTTAGCACGATGATTCTAGTTTAAACTGCGATTGGTTAAAGATGAAACTTGTTTTGTAACCTATTGAATTTATAAATTAAATATATGTTGGCGAAGTATAATGAATTAAATTAAAGACGGATTAAAATAAACATGTTTTTGAGCGATCTATTTAGTTCTGAGTTTAGTCTTAGAGTGAATAATGTAGAAACGAACGAATATTGAATGGTTGGAAATACTCAGTGATTGCAGTAACTGTTGAAATCTTGTCTGTTTCTATGTTTTTTGAAATATGAGAGGAACATGGAACGAGAGGAGAGAGAGAGAGAAGGGGCTGACGTGTGCGTCACGTGACAAGGTGTGACGAGGCAGACGAGAGGATCAGATCAGGCTAGTACACAAAATCATCCTAACAAGATATGTGATGTTATGACGATTTTACATAGGCTTGGCAAATACTATTTCATTAAAAATGGCATTTTGGGAGCTCTGTGTATCACTGGGGTTTGATTACAGATGTGTTGGGAATCGAAGACTGACATTCTTCTGTAAATTTAAGATAATTAGAGCTGATAGAGCAAGGGGTTACAGGCTTTGTTTATGGGTATTTTAGTCTGAAGATAACTAACTTGCATTTACTTGCAGTTGATGGGTTGTGGTTAGATAGCCAACACTAATTGATAAATTGGTGATATAGGAATAAAAAATTGGTTTTAAATTATTCATAATTTTTAATTGAGTTTTTAATTGGTTTTTATTTTTAATTAAAGGGTTTTTGAATAAGGCATTTAATTGAATTTTTTAATATTCATATTTGATTTGATTTTATTTTTTGGGGGAGGAAAAAAAAAAAAATTCAATTTTTTTTTTTTTGGGGGTTGTTAGGGTTATATTAATAATTTAAGGGGGAAGCCTTAGGCTATACAGTCTAAAATAAGATAGTTCACAATAAAGGAATATGAAAGGGTTGATGTGTTAGGAGAAACTAATGGCAGAAGTTAGTACACCTTTCTCACATACGGATTCAGCAAAAAGACACCCACCTTATGAGAAGGAAGCTTTCAGTGATCATCTAGGAGGGTGATTATGGCATCAGAGATGAAGACGAATACAAGCAGAAACGACGATAAAGATGAATCCAAAACTCCAGAAGGAAGGAAAACCGAGATGTCTGGGAACTTAAAGAAGATGAGGATGATGAAGATGAGTGATGATGAAGAGGTTATGCATGGGTGGATATGACTCTGTGATCAGAAGGAAGTTGGCAAGAGAGAAACGAAGGAGACAAGAGATTCGAGTTCTGAGGAAGAAAGCGATGAAGATTTGGAGATTTAAGGGTGCTTTATGTTCAAGAGGATTTTATCCTACAATGACTGGCAAAGAAGAAATAGGAGATATAGACCCGAGGCGTGTTAGGCCTGGAGGAAGAGACGACTTTGGGAGAGGTAAGGGAGCTAGAGGAACAGCTCGAGACGCTGAAGATACAGAAGAGACAAGGAGAAAACCTGCGGAGAACATTTTTAATCCCAAGAATTGGAGGAGAAGAAGAATACATTGAGGCAAAGATGCTGAAGAAAAGTAAGAAGATGATGGAAGACGATATTTGGAGGACAGAACTTAAAATATAAGCTTTTGAAGAATCCTGATATGTCAACAACAAAGAACAGGACGAAGAAACTCTGAGAAGTCAATCATACAACTGGTGGAGAAGAGAAGCTTGTGTGATGAAGAATCAGGGTGAACCAAATCAACAATCACTGTTACAGCTTCAACTGAACAATATCAGAGGCAATTATACCAGCCAAGGGGGGACCAGATGCTCCATATCGACCGCCAGTTTCTGGACAGACACAGAATTGGAGAGGGAGAAGAACAAAGAAGAAGGAGGAATATTTCAGCTACACTTTCAGCAACTTTCAGAAGATTGGTATAATTATGGACAGATTGGGTACTTTACCTGTTAATGCAACAAGTCAGGAGGAAGAACAGAGAACATTTTTAAGGAAGATACAGGGGCAATTCAAGATCACCTGTTAGTGCCTAGAAGAGACGAAGGGGGGTGTCCGCTGAGAGCATCGATTAGAGAAGAAGAGAAAATAGCTAACAGTTGAAACAACCTGTCACGGTTCCCTAAGACAGAACCCAGAAGCAGACCAGGACAAGGAGAGTTGAACGAAGGTGAGTGTTTATTACAGATTCAAAAGGTGCAGAATAATCCAGGAGACGGAGCGGGTGGCGGAGATGAGTAGGTGGAGGTGAAGTGGCAGATTAAACGATGGCACGGCAGGGGTTGGGTGAAGGTTCCGGGAGAATGACTGTAGACAGAAAAAAACTGAGGTAAGTACAAGGCAGGTCAACAAGGTGCAAAACAACAAAACTAACGCTAGTACTAAGAGGCTGATACGCTGACAAAACATACTGTTAATGGCTAACGATCCGGCAGGGAATGGATGTTAGACCAGAGCCTAAGAAGGGTGATGATCAGGACCAGGTGTGCAGATTGCTGATGGGATGCAGGTGCGGAAATCAAGAGAGCTCCCCGGAGCGTTCCAGCACCCTCGGGAAACTGGAGATCACGAGCAGAACAACTAGACCACAGACAGGACCCGACTCAGACTGCCGGGATCGTTACAGTACCCCCCTCCGACCAACGCCACCGGGCGGACTCCCGGAGCGCCAGGATGGAGGCGGTAGAAGTCACTGATGAGGTCAGCATCTAGGATCTGTCGCCGCGGAATCCAACTCCTCTCTTCAGGACCATACCCCTCCCAGTCCACGAGATACTGGAAACCCCGGCCCCGCCGTCTGGAATCCATGATGCGTCGCACCGTGTAGGCAGGACCACCTCCGATCATCCGAGGAGGAGGAGGAGGAGGCGGAGGAGGCAACAGAGGACTGAGGAAAACAGGCTTGAGGCAGGAGACATGAAAGGTGGGATGGACTCTGAGCGTCCTCGGGAGCTTGAGTCGAACTGCCACCGGATTGATCACCTTCTCCACCACAAACGGACCAATGAACTGCGGTAACAACTTCCTAGACTCAGTCCGTAAAGGAAGATCCCGTGTGGCCAACCAGACCCTATCTCCGATGGTGTAGGTGGGAAGCGGGGATCCGGCGACGATTCGCCTGGAGCTGATACCGGTCCGAAACTCTAAGGAGTGCCTTTCTGGCCCGATGCCAGGTCCGGTGGCAACGACGAATATGGGCCTGAACAGAAGGCACTGAGAGCTCCTTCTCCTGAGAAGGGAACAAGGGAGGTTGGTAGCCATACAGGCACTGGAAGGGAGACATCCCAGTGGCAGATGTAGGGAGAGTATTGTGGGCATACTCAACCCAAGGCAACTGAGAGACCCAGGAGGTGGGGTTGGAAGAGGCCAGGCAGCGTAGCGTGGATTCCATCTTCTGGTTGGCTCTCTCCGCCTGACCATTAGATTGGGGGTGAAACCCAGATGTGAGACTGACTGTAGCTCCAATGGCCAAACAGAAGGACTTCCAGACAGCAGAGGTAAACTGAGGGCCACGGTCGGAAACGATATCACTGGGCAAACCGTGGACCCTGAAAACCTCCCTAACCAGGATCTCGGACGTCTCCGAGGCAGAGGGAAGCTTGGCAATTGGCACAAAGTGGGCGAACTTGCTGAATCTGTCCACGATAGTCAGAACGACCGTGTTCCCCTCAGAAGCCGGGCAACCCAGTGACAAAGTCCAGGGCCAGATGCGACCATGGTCGCCGGGGAATAGGAAGGGGGTGAAGTAGTCCAGAGCTGGGCCGATTGGTACTCTTATTCTGCGCACACACTGGACAGGCAGCAACATAACCCCGAGTATCCTCGGCCATGGCAGGCCACCAAAAACGTCTGCGAAGAAACGCCATCGTCCGAGCCACGCCAGGGTGACAAGCCATCTTGCTGGCGTGGGACCATTTGAGGACCGCAGGGCCGAACCGACTCAGGCACAAACAACCGACCGGGTGGACCGTTACGGGACCGGGCTGCGTCCGAAGGGCCGCCATCACCTCCTCCTCAATCTTCCACCTAACAGCTCCCACGACGCAGTTCCGGGGGAGAATTGTCTCGGTCTTGGACCCACTCTCCTCCGTCTTGGAGAACATCCGAGACAAGGCGTCCGCCTTGCCGTTCTTAGATCCAGGTCGGAACGTCATGGAAAAATTGAATCGTCCGAAAAACAACGACCACCTGGCCTGACGGGAGTTGAGACGTCTAGCCGATTGCACGTAAGCAAGATTCTTGTGGTCAGTCCAGACAATAAACGGTTGCTCCGCCCCCTCCAACCAGTGGCGCCACTCCTCCAAGGCGAGTTTCACCGCGAGAAGCTCCCGGTTACCCACATCGTAATTCCTCTCCGCAGGCGAAAGGCGACGAGAGTAGTAGGCGCAGGGATGGAGTTTACTGTCCGTGGAGCATCGCTGCGACAGGATGGCGCCAACTCCCACATCAGACGCGTCCACTTCAACGACGAACTGACGGGCCGTGTCCGGTTGAGAGAGAATCGGTGCATTGGTGAATCGCCTCTTCAAATCCAGAAACGCTCGATCCGCCTCCGGATTCCACTTGAAGCTCCTGATACTGGAAGTCAAGGCAGTTAACGGAGCGGCCACACGGCTGTAATCCCGGATGAATCTGCGGTAGAAATTCGCAAACCCCAAAAATCTCTGGAGCTGCAATCTCGTACCGGGCTGGGCCCATTCCAGAACCGCTCTAACCTTCTCCCTGGTCCATCCTAATCTCTCCCCTGGAGATGATGTACCCGAGAAAGGATGTTGTGTGGGCGTGAAACTCGCACTTCTCGGCCTTCACGAACAGGCGATTCTCCAACAATCGCTGCAGAACCTGCCGGACATGCTGGACGTGGTCGGAAGGTTCCTTCGAGAAGATCAGAATGTCATCCAGATAAACAAACACAAAGAGACCGATCATATCTCTCAGGACGTCGTTCACCATACTCTGGAATACCGCTGGAGCATTGGTCAGTCCAAACGGCATCACCTGATACTCGAAGTGACCCATCGGTGTATTGAAACCCGTCAACCACTCGTCTCCCTCTCTGATCCGGACCATGTGATACGCATTGCGTAGGTCTAGCTTGGTGAACACCGTAGCACCCTGTAAGGAGTCGAAGGCAGAACTCATCAAGGGCAGGGGATACTTGTTCTTGACCGTGATGTCATTCAACCCCCGATAATCAATACACGGTCGAAGAGAGCCATCCTTCTTACCCACAAAGAAGAATCCTGCCCCCAGGGGGTGATGACGAGGGACGAACGAGACCAGCCGCTAGGGACTCCTTGATGTAGGTCTCCAAAGCCTCACGTTCAGGTCGGGAGATACTGTATAACCTTCCCTTGGGGTAGACAGCTCCAGGGAACAGGTTGATGGCACAATCATATGGTCGGTGGGGAGGGAGTGACAGAGCCTTCTGCTTACTGAACACTTCCCCCAAATCGTGATATGTCTCGGGAACCAGGGACAAATCTGGGGGGTTTAGCCTCAATCACCTGACTGGGAACCGAATGGGGACAGGCAGTCTTGAGACAGTTAGCATGACAATCAAGGCTCCAACTCGTTACCTTGCCCGTCACCCAATCGAACGTGGGATTGTGTTCCTTCAGCCAGGGGTATCCAAGGACCAGAGGAACATGGGAAGACGGCAGAATGAAGAATGAAATCATCTCCGAATGATTCCCCGACAACAGCATCTTAACCGGTTCAGTCCTCATCGTGATACGTGCCAGACTACTGCCGTTCAGAGTGGTCGCTTCAATGGCTTCCGGCAATTGCTCCTTGAAAGCCCCAGCTGTTCCACCAACTCGGCATCAAGAAAGCTTCCATCGGCACCTGAATCGACAAAAGCGTTAATCGCTAAGCTCTGATTCCTGTTCACAAGGGTAGCCGGGAAACGGGGTCTGACAGAGGTACTGAGAGGTTGAAACTGGCTCGCTAAAAGTCCTCCCAACTTTAGCGAGCCGGGCAGTTTGACGACCGCCGGGAACAAGTGGAGATGTAATGTCCCGAGCTACCACAGTAGAGGCAACAGTTGGTCTTACGTCTATGTTGACGCTCCTCCTTGGTTAACCCGTGCCGCCCCCACTTGCATGGGTTCAGAATCGGGGAGAGAACCTCTCCACTAATCCTTTGTGGTGGAGAATGATCGACGTGTTCTGGTCCACCACCCGACCCGACTGGGAACTGAGAAGCTGATCGATTGGACGGACCCCATTGCTTCTCCCTCCTTCGCTCTCGGACTCGATTATCCACCCGAATAGACAAGGCTACCAAGCTGTCCAGGTCACTAGGCTCCGGATAGGAGATCAACTCATCCTTGAGCTGCTCCGACAGACCCTGGTAAAAGGCCGCTTGCAGAGACTCCTCATTCCACCCACTCTCCACAGCCAACGTCTTGAACTCGATCACGAAGTCGGCCACGCTGCGAGTTCCTTGGCGAAGCGAAAACAGGCGCCTAGCTGCGTCCCCTCCCTCGGACGGAATGGTCGAAGAGCTTCCTCATCTCGGCCGTGAACCCCTGGTATGAAGCCATGCAGGGATCCTGTCGTTCCCAAACGGCTGAAGCCCACTCCAGCGCTCGACCACGCAGCAACTCAATCACAAAGGCTATCCTAGCCTTGTCTGTGGCATAAGAGTAGGGCTGTAGATCGAACACTAATCCACACTGCATAAGGAAGGAACGGCATCTTCCCAGCTCCCCCTCATATTTATCCGGCGTCGGAACCTTGGGCTCACGGAAGGACACAGCTCCAGAAGCGGCAGGCGAGATGGGTGAAACCGGTAGTGGATCCTCCACCGAAACTCGCGTTGGTTCTGGACCTCCGTCAGACCGGTAGAAAGGTTCCGAACTGACAACGCGATCTCCTGTAGTGCCGTGCTATGTTGTCCCAACATCTTCTCCTGATGGGAAATGGCATGGCGAACAGAGTCCAGATCCGCTGGGTTCATTAATGGCCGGATCGTTCTGTCACGGTTCCCTAAGACAGAACCCAGAAGCAGACCAGGACAAGGAGAGTTGAACGAAGGTGAGTGTTTATTACAGATTCAAAAGGTGCAGAATAATCCAGGAGACGGAGCGGGTGGCGGAGATGAGTAGGTGGAGGTGAAGTGGCAGATTAAACGATGGCACGGCAGGGGTTGGGTGAAGGTTCCGGGAGAATGACTGTAGACAGAAAAAAACTGAGGTAAGTACAAGGCAGGTCAACAAGGTGCAAAACAACAAAACTAACGCTAGTACTAAGAGGCTGATACGCTGACAAAACATACTGTTAATGGCTAACGATCCGGCAGGGAATGGATGTTAGACCAGAGCCTAAGAAGGGTGATGATCAGGACCAGGTGTGCAGATTGCTGATGGGATGCAGGTGCGGAAATCAAGAGAGCTCCCCGGAGCGTTCCAGCACCCTCGGGAAACTGGAGATCACGAGCAGAACAACTAGACCACAGACAGGACCCGACTCAGACTGCCGGGATCGTTACACAACCGGCCATTAGAAGTGATAGTGAATAGGGGAAAAACTTATTTGGGTTCAGCCTAAAGAGGTTAAACATCTCACTAATTGATAACGAATTAGGATAGGGATTTGAGGTAGTAAAACAGTTACTTACTCTTAAAATACTAATATTAGAAGATACTGTTATGGCAGTGTTGGGAAGAGATGTATTGTTTAAATTGAAGTTTACAATAAGATGTACACTAGACGACTGGGTTTTTGGGAATCATTTGTTTAAAAAAAAAAAGATAATATCATAGGAAGGATGATAATCTATTGTTCTGTCTATTAGACACTGTCTGGGAAAATAAAGTTAAAAGGGGTGACTGTTTATTCTGGGTGACATTCTTACACTAAGAGATTTCAGGCTAGGCTAAAAGGTGTTTAGTCGTTTTGCCAAGTCTGTGTGTAATGAGTCAGAAGCAGGTGGGGAACTTTCCCAATCACATATTCTACAAATTTGGTGGTAAGGGATTTTGTGAAAATCAGGGGAAAAGGTTTTAAATGTTATGAGAGAAAAGATTAGATTAAAATAAGTTAGGAGTAGATTAGGGTTGAAAGAACTCTGAGACAGTAAGCTAAGTTTCAAAGTTAGTAGTAAGACAGAGAGAGAACAGTGAGGAAGGACATTTTAAAGTTTAGTGGGAAGATAGGGTAGGAGTTTAGATCGGTTAGGAGCAGATGCATTGAGAAAGTATGTGTTGCTGAATGATAAGAGAAGATTGAGGGTGATTGAGTATCTATATTTACAGTTCCCAGCAGGGAGATCAAGGTAATTATGGGTGTATTTTGTGTAATCAAAAGTTTGAAAGTCAGGGATTTAGAGAAAGGACTGAGATTTGGGGAAAAAGTGACACTAGTGGTGATAGATGGAAGGACAAGCAAAGACAACTTTTATATTGGGGGAAAAACTAGGAGTAACTAAGGACATTCACACTTCAGTCTATTATAACAACAGTGAGAAGCAAGTTAACTCTTTCAACATTGATAGGTATTAAAGTCATAAATATATCGCATTTGATTATAAGGGAACCAATACAGCACCAATTTTAGGGGGAAAAATACTTATTAGGGTTTAGGATGGGGACGTTTCTCCCATATGGAGAGATAATTATGGAGAATAAGTATTGTTATCAGGACCAGGAGTAAAAGGAGGTATAGTTTAGAAGAGGGTTAGGAGTGACTGTTCACTTATGTTGCGTAATGTTACAGAGAAAGGTCAGGGAGAATATGTGTACTTATCTAGTGCAAGCATTAGAATTTGTTCCGGTTAAGAATTATTGGTTAAAGGGCTATGTAATTCATAAAGTAACGCTTATAATGGAAGAGTTAAGGTTTGTAGCCTCCACAGTCACCAAAGGAGGTCAGGAAGAGTAGATTACAGTCACTCCAACAGTAGATAATACACAGAGGATAATGGGAACTTTTGCATTAGAAGTAATTAGGGTTGATACAGCAACTAAATCAACTACTTTAATGGTAACTTTGGAAGGGATTAATGATACGATGTAGGGAGTATGGCATCGACAACAACTGTTCTGAAATTAAAGGGGGTTAGCAAGAAGGACTCAGGGGTTTAGGTTACGGATGGAGAGTGCTGTCAATGATAGTACGAATAGGGTTAAAATAGGAGAACAGAGAGTAGTAGAGAGAATATAGATTCATCATGAAAGGACAGGATGAGATCTTTGATTTTGATGACAGACAGGGAGAGGTATCTGATCAGTACCGCTCGTTCTTCTGTTGTGGAAATTAGAGATAGATTAACTCATTCTGTAAGATCAGTGAGGAATCTTGAAGGTCCATGTCTGTTGAGGATTCCAGCACCAGACATGTTAGACGGTCGCGCGGCCTCTATCAGGTGTGGTTCAGTCTTATGATTTGTCATGACTGTGGTATCAGCAACAGTCATTGACAGATAGAATAATGTCGTTGTCAGAACAGTGGTTTAAGCCTAGGGTTAGGTGGAATTGGGTTAAGTGAATTAATATGGGAATTGTTAAATGGGAAAGGAAAGGCAGGTAACAACGGAACCCTGAAGTATTCAGGTGAAACATTGAGGGCTAAAAGTTGTTTTATAAAATATAGGATATAAGGGTATGTTTATGGGAATATCAGATTGGGATGTTATATGATAACTTTGGATTAGCATGAACATAAGGTTAGAGATGACAAATATAATGTAATTTTAATATACCAGGTAGTAAGAAGAGTAGGACTTTGATGGTTAAACGATTAGCTTTTGACTGACAATGTGACTATGGGGAATTTTAGAGATATTTAGGGGTTTGGGGGTGATAAAGCATATATATACTTATATTAGGGATGGACAGGATTTGGTTACATGTCAACGTTGAAGCTTCCATATGAGGTTTTACCATTATAAGAGGGATAGCATTGGACACAGCTAAATCTAGGGTTAAAAGGGTGACATGGCGACATGTCATAGTCTTCAAGCCTATCATTGAAGAATAAGTCTAAGGGAGAAGGGGGGACTTTATTCATGGTATGGTGTAACATTTGGGAAGATCATATTGATAAATATTAGTTAGACTTTGAGTCCAGATAGTTCAGATAATATTGGGGTTATAGATGCATTATAAGGGATGCATTTGGAAGACTTGGTTGCAAGATCAATTAGGCCAGTAGGGGCAGTGATGGGTTAATGACAGCTTTGATAGCACTGTGTAATATGTTACTGACTTTTGAGGAAGCTATGAGATTGAAATAGGTTGGAGAATGATGCCGGTGTTGACTGTTCCGGATCTGGACGAAGACGGACGAGGGGGTCTAGATGGACTACTGAATGGATAAATATCCTTTTTGATTATTTGATCATTTTATTTTTATTGTTTCAAGGAAAACATTTTTTTTTTTTTGTATGATTTTAGAATGATTTTATGAATCAAGGGGGGGATAGGTTAATGTGATTCATACATCATTTATATGTCATTTTTATATTCTTAAATTGATGTTGAGGTTTAATTTGAAAATGTTGTTTTGCAAAAGATACTGTTTGGTCTTTTATTTTCTTCCAGAAGCATTTGGGAGAACATGTGGAGATTGAAATATGAAGGGACAATATGAAGGGACAATATGACTGGAGGAGATGAAACAAGGAGGGTGTGGAAAGGTTCCGATTCCATCATCAACGATGCAGTGGAAGTCGAGACTACGGAGGAGACTACGGAGGTCGAGACTACGGAGGAGAGGAAGTGTAGTGGACTACATTCCAGTGTCTGCAATGAAATATAGACATATTTGATGTGTAATACATAATTGTGTCATATTCTTAGGTATTGATTTTGGTAGAATGATGTTTGATGTTATTGACTACATGTAAGGATCTTAGATGTTTTTGTTTATTTCGGTGAATGTTTAGGGACAGAGAGGCTAGGAAGGGAGAGTTTCATTGTCCGGTCCTATGGGTTGACCAGCCGTACAATGGATGTTTATGGATAGGATTTTGTTTGCAGGGCCTTACATGTGTATTTAGTTGCATCATAGTTTCAAAATGCATTTACATGGTTTATGAGGTTATCTGGAGTACCGACGGTGGTTGCCTGGGGCAGAGGGACCGTGAGAGAATTTTACTGTCTTGATTGATATGGATGGATGGCTGCTGGACAGTTTTTCGCTCTTACACTCCATAGAGATTTCTTCATATGTCATAGTAATGTATTCATACTTCATAAACAGTTGTTTATATTTCATAGTAATGTATTTACACTCCATAGAGATTACTTCATAAAGATAGTAATGTATTCCCACTTCATAAACAGTTATTGCATAAGAAGGAATTTACGCTCTAGAGAAGAATGTTTTGGTTTAATGTTAAAGATACTCAATGAGATAAATTGTTACTTGTTATAATCTTATTCTGTTTGGTTTCGAGACGTTTAGGTTGTCTCGAAAGGGGGGAATGTAGTGTATTGACAATATGATGGTGTTAAAGGTTTTTAGATGGAACTGAAAGAATGTTGGTTGTTCAGGCCAGAGGGGGGATGTTTTATGATGTTATTTGAAATGTGCCGCTTGGAGGGTGACGCCCGAGGGGAGACTGGTGATTGGCCAGAAGAGGGGGTAACCCTTATTTTGGTATTGTCTATATAAGAAGGGTTTTAGACAATAAACCCCAGAGCAGCCATTATAATTGGGGGACACTGCTCTCCAGACCTCGCGAGTCTGTCACCCCTGCTGAAGCTTGTGATCTGAATAAACCTTATGATCAATGTTCAGTATGAGCAGACTCCTTTTTGTTGACAGCAATAATTGCCACCATTCATCATATACGACACTTCCATTGCACCAGGGAATTATCCAAAAATGGATACGATTACTGAATGCTCCAATGATGTCTTGGTTCAGTTTGCCGAATCTGCACATATTTACAGGATTATTGACAGTGGCCACTGTATGCGGTGGGTTTTCTGGAATCATAGCGGCAGCCCTTCTGTATGTGTTTTGCCTGAAGCCTATGCTTCCAACTCGACAAGTAAGTTAGTAAAGGTGATTATTATTAGTTTGTGTTATAACACGGTGGTTGAAATGGCCAAATACTGCATGACTGCACTGAGAATAATAACAGCAATATTCAATAACAGTGCAGTCATATAAGCGCACTATTTGGCAAGCATCCACATAATATTAACACTATTTCAACCAATGCGTTGTAACTGTTTAACAACTTAAAGTCTGTAGTAGTCCTTTTGAATACACCCCATATTCATATAACCGATGCACTGATAGTTGAACAGCCCTAACTATCTTCCTTTTGTTTCCACAAGGGCTATGATGCCAGAAGACTGTTTGAGGGAGACGACCAGGATAGGGAGAATAACCAAAGTGACTGTGTCAGCAACAGAAAGAAGGGCGTCCAAAGTGCCACTACCAATGAAAAAGTAAATATTATGTATTTTAGTTATAGATATAG
Source organism: Coregonus clupeaformis (assembly GCF_020615455.1). NCBI lineage: Eukaryota > Metazoa > Chordata > Actinopteri > Salmoniformes > Salmonidae > Coregonus > Coregonus clupeaformis. The sequence goes on along the minus strand of NC_059203.1, from coordinate 32,909,198 downwards.
AATATTTTAGCACTATAAATGTGCTCTAGTGTGATAGATATATTGCAAGGTAGGTACAGTGTTGTGTTGTGTTCATCACTGATTGTCTAGTACAGTATCCATGATTCGTATCATTGATTGGACAGTCTATTTTGTGATGCTGCATGTTGAGATAAACGCCAGCTTCAACTGAGAACAAGTGGTTGTTGTTTAAAAAAACAAACATAACATACAGTATGTGTAAATAAAAGCTGATTTGGCTTTCATTAACATTCACCCAATTTTCCATAACAATTCACTGTGTTTATTCATTTACCAGGAAAAGAAGCAGCCACCCATGAACAGCAATGTGGCTGCTTTTGCATCACGGGCCCATCAACCAGAAATACAGAGTAAGATCCTTTTTCTGTTTATATTACAGACTTCATACCACAGAAGCTTTAAAATGTTCTAACCAAATCTATCCAGATTGGAACCCTAATTGGAATGTAATTTTGCCTTCATTCCAAGAGCATGGGATGGGGTTAAAGGGATAGTTCAGCACAAATACATATTTCAATATTTCTTCCCTTCCCTTGAAAGCAGTCTATGGCGGAACTTTCCATTTAAAGACCACATTTTAGGACTGAAAACATCTGGCAAACTTTGACTTTGATGTGAACTGTCCCTTTAATGTCAATTCCCAACGACAGCCCTTAGCGGATGGAGCCTCCAACCCATCGCTGCACAAGCACTACAAGCTTCCTGTCCTCCCCAATGGAGAGTCCTCGACGGACTCTATCGGAGAGTCACTGAGCCAGGACCAGGACAATGCTGACAGCAGCCAGTTCATCTCCTCGCTGGTCCCCAAGAGCCTCTAGAACGAGAGTTTCATCCGGGTGGCCCAGTACCCGCACATGCTCTCTCAGACAGGGTGAGCTGATGTGGGATAGATATTCAGTTAAAGGGATAGTTCAGAGAAATTACATATTAAGATGTGTGTTTCCTTGCCTTGAAATCAGTCTACACTCTTAGAAAAAAGGGATCCAAAAAGGTTATTCGGCTATCCACATGGGATAACTCTTTTGGGTTCCATGTAGATCCCTCTGTTGAAAGGGTTCTACATTGAACCCAAAAGGGTTCTACCTGGAACCCAAAAGGGTTCTACAAAGGTTTCTCCCTTGGGGTGTATACGAGTGTATAGACAATCCTCACTTTAATTTAGATAAACTATCCCTTGGACTGGATCATCAAAGTTGTAGCTGTGTATGATGATGTCATATTTCTGAGTGCCTTTAATGCATTCTACTGTAAATACAAGCTGTGTTTCTAGTGTAGCTGTTCTCATTGTAGTTTTGAGGGCAGGATCAGCCTGTACTGTCTGGCTCTGCAGGACGTGCAGCAACACTGTTCACAGGTCCTGGAGGAGAAATGTGTGGTGGGTGACCTCTTTCTTTCATCACACACTAGCAAACCATTCATAATGCCAACTGTTCATAATACCACTGGTCTGTTGTGATAAAGCTCTTAAAAGAAAAGGAGAAAAAAAACGTGAATGGACTACCTACATGTGTATTTATCCTACTGTTTTTACCAAACTAAGCCAAATGTTCATAATGCACTATGAATGCACTTATAGTGCCTATTATCTCCCCATATAGCATTATAAGACTTGAAATAAGTGCATTTCTATCGATAATACGACGACAGTACTAGTTTGCTATGTAATGTTGTGTCAAATGTTGGTGGGTCAAAATCTCAAGAAGATATCTCCCTTACTTCTCCTGTTTCCTTGCTGTAGCTCTTTTCCAAATTCTCAGAATTATACTCAGCGGTCGGTTTCCCAAGGATAAAAAGGATTCCGAGTTTTACATCAATGTTCTTCTCCTGCAGGAAAAGGTAGGAAGAAATCTCTCAAAATCCTGATATATGCATACATTCTGAAGTTAGGATTGGCTCTTTAGTGATATTTCTCTATCTCTTGTCATTGTAGGAACTGGATGCATTGAAGAAAGAACTGTCAGCCAGCCTATTTGCCTTTGAGAGAAACACAGATCTAAGTTCAGACGCTTGTACCCTGGAGGAGACTGAAAGAACCCAGAAAGACCTATTGGAGCATGGCCTTCAAATGGTACCCAAGTAGACTAGCACAATCAAACCTTTCAACCCCGCATAGTATGTCATTCACATTATAGAAATTGAATCGCCAAATCTGAACCATATTATCTGCTCAGGCAAAGTAAGATATAATTTCAATGACAATGCAATTGCCATTTTGAGGGAGGTGGGGGGTGGGGGGGGATTAAGTTTATGGGGAAACATAAAGATATATTGACGTTTGTGGGGAAACTTTAAGTAATGTATGTGTCTCTCTATAGACAAAGGGCTTTAGCAAACAGGTGGAGGCCTTCTGCCAGAGCCTCCTGGGCAGGTCCAGTATTCTCCCCATGATGTTATCCACACCCTCATCCACTGTCTCCTATTGGTGGAAAACCAGTTGAATGAGACTCAGGCCACAGACATGAAGGTGAGATACTGTAAGAATGAGGCAAAATAAGGGAGAAACATAATCTCTACTCAATACATTTCTATCTGGACGTTCTGTAACATTGCAGTCTTCTGAACATGCCCCAGCTTTCACGCATCATGGGTCGTATTCATTAGGTACCAAACGGAAGGAAATGGACTGAAACAGGGAGGTACTACCCTGGACAGTTTTTAATACTGTATTTCTGTTTGTTTGACCTGCTCTAGGTATGGCATACACTTATCCAGTATTTTAGGCTTCTCAGATCTAGCTACACAAGTCAAATCAAATTCAATCAAATGTATTCATAAAGTCCTTTTTACATCAGCAGTTGTCAGAAAGTGCTTATACAGTAACCCGAACTAGACCCCAAAGACTTGGCTAAACAAAAGCAATGCCAAGGGGGTAAGGGTTGTTTCTAGATCCATATCTCCCACCGGCTCTCTCAGAGGACCCAGGAGAAGCTGCTGTGGTGGGAGGAGCTGAGGGGTGTGCTGCGGGCCAAGCTGGCCCTGCTCCGGCAGGAGGCTTCCCTCAGACAGGGCCTATTGGCCCGGGTCCTGGAGCAGCTGACCAGTGACGGACACCTGACCTTCACCACCATGGAGAAGACACTGGTCGAGCTGCAAGCTTCCCTGACCGAGGGGCTCCAGCACTGCAGTGAAGGTGACTCATGACACAGACACAGATGCATGCACGCAGGAGCATGCACATACACAGATGCAAATGCACATACACACACACACACGCACCCAGGTACACACACACACACACACACACACACACACATGTTCTTAGTTAATCTATAAGGGCACTGCTAAGCGGGGGATTCCTGACACATATTATTGTTCCCGTGGGCCACCAGCTCCAAATAGCCAACTGGTGTGTGTTTTTAACAAAAGAGTGACCTCCTTGAATTCACTATCAGGTCAAATATTGGCCAGTAGATTAGCATTCTAGTTCATGTGAAATCAGTACTGAGAGGGTAGAATTTGGAATATGGCGTCATAATGACGTCTTTGCAACCAGTTATGCCCACTGGGAAGTTGTGTAATTCTGTAATACCCTGCTGGACGTCCCTCCTGAGGAATATGGTGGCAATCTTTCAGTATTATGTGGCCTAGTTTCTCATCTTAAATGAACTGGTTTCTTAAAATACCCCTTCACCATTGCTAAAAAGATTGAATCAAATAAATGTATAAAAGTCTCAAGTGATTAGTCTTTGAGTGCACTATTATTGACCAATGCAAACCACAATCAAATATAATTGTATGGTTATCCAGTTTTAATATAATTCCATTTGTAGTAATGTAATTTACTACTAACTATAAATGGTAAGCGCATAATGATACACAGAATAATTAAGTGAATTGTGTTAAACTGGTCATATTCTGTGCCAAATCAGGAACTTAGGGAAGTACCATTGTAATCAAAACTACATGTAACTTCATTTTGGATACAGAATGCAGGATAAAGACCAAGGAGCTTGTGTATGAAAAGTGCAAGAAGATCGACTCCAAGAAGAAGAAGCTCTTGAGGACTCAAGCGAAGGAGAGAAGCCGTGTCCTGGATTCTGCACAGACTCACAATGACCCACAGGAATTTGTGAAGGTCAATATCTCTCTTTTAGTAGGCTCATTCGTTCCCTGTCATGTGTCCAGTGCCACAACAATAGTAGTAGTAACGGTACTGCTAAACTACTTCTCACATTGGTCTATTTACTCACTTCAACATAAAGTCTACTTTGGATAAGTGCAAACTCTGTTTTAGTCTATTATAGTTATCCAGTCTCATTACATTGCGTTGTTAATTGCTCCTGATAACTGCATGCTCCTGTTTAACAGTTCAATTCTCTTCTCCAGTTCTATCAAGAGCTTCTTCTTAGACAGAAGAAGCAGAGCAGTGACTTGGAGCTGCAGCAGGATGGTAGAGTGGCAGAGGCAGTGTGTGATCTTTGGAGGGTAGGTTGTAATTAATGGTACACTACATGACCAAAGGTATGTGGACACCTGCTCGTCGAACATCTAATTCCAAAATCATGGGTATTAATATGGAGTTGGTCTCCCTTTGCTGCTATAACAGCCTCCACTCTTCTGAGAAGGCTTTCCACTAGATGTTGGAACATTGCTGCTGGGACTTGCTTCCATTCAGCCACAAGAGCATTAGTGAGGTCAGGCACTGATGTTAGTGATTAGGCCTGGCTCGCAGTTGGCATTCGAATTCATCCCAAAGGTGTTTGATGGCGTTGATGTCAGGGCTCTGTGCAGGCCGGTCAAGTTCTTCCACACCAATCTCGACAAACCATTTCTGTATGGACCTCGCTTTGTGCACGGGGGCATTGTCATGCTGAAACAGGAAAGGACATTCCCCAAACTGTTGCCACAAAGTTGGAAGCACAGAATAATCTAGAATGTCATTGTATGCTGTAGCGTTAAGATTTCCCTTCACTGGAACTAAGGGGCCTAACCCGAACCATGAAAAACAGCCCCAGACCATTATTCCTCGTCCACCAAACTTTACAGTTGGCACTATGCATTGGGGCAGATAGCGTTCTCCTGGCATCCGCCAAACCCAGATTCGTCCGTCGGACTGCCAGATGGTGAAGCGCCAGAGAATACATTTCCACTGCTCCAGAGTCCAATGGCGGTGAGCTTTACACCACTCCAGCCGACGCTTGGCATTGCGCATTGTGATCTTAGGCTTGTGTGCGGCTGCTCGGCCATGGAAACCCATTTCATGAAGCTCCCGACGAACAGTTCTTGTGCTGACGTTGCTTCCAGAGGCAGTTTGGAACTCGGTAGTGAGTGTTGCAACAGAGGACAGACGATTTTTACGCGCTATGCGCTTCAGCACTCGGCAGTCCCGTTCTGTGAGCTTGTGTGGCCTACCACTTCTCGGCTGAGCCGTTGTTGCTCCTAGACGTTTCCACTTCACAATAACAGCTATTACAGTTGACCTGGGCAGCTCTAGCAGGGCAGAAATTTGAGGAACTGACTTGTTGGAAAGGTGGCATCCTATGACGGTGCTTCGTTGAACGTCACTGAGCTCTTCAGTAAGGCCATTCTACTGCCAATGTTTGTCTATTTAGATTGCATGGCTGTGTGCTCGATTTTATACACCTGTCAGCAACGGGTGTGGCTGAAATAGCAAAATCTACTAATTTGAAGGGGTGTCCACATACTTTTGTATATATAGTGTATTTCGTGTACCACCCACCTATTTAAATAAAAAATAAATAAATAAATGCCATTTAGCAGACGCTTTTATCCAAAGCGACTTACAGTCATGCGTGCATACATTTTTGTGTATGGGTGGTCCCGGGGATCGAACCCACTACCTTGGCGTTACAAGCGCCGTGCTCTACCAGTTGAGCCTATTGTATGTGTTTTGTATTCTTTCCTTCATTCTACCTGGTCAAAGAGACTGAGGAGTCCCCTGGTTTTTGTCTATTGATATATCCTAGCCAATAGCCCTAAGCAATCAGCATTCACCTTGTAGCACTGGTCTTTCTAATTTATCATGGTATATCACCCATGCTTTTGTATCTCCAGAGGCATCATGCCAGCTGGTCCAAGAGGTTGGGAGAGCTAGCCAAAGATCTCTTCCTAACTGCTCTCCCTGCTCAGTCCCAGTTGTCCACAGACCAGAGTCAGAGGCTATGGCTGGATCAAGATGGTGAACTGGTTGCACTGCTGCAGCAGGCAGAGGCCAATACCAAAAGGCAACTGGAGGGCCTACGGGCTCAGCTGGAACAAGATGGACAGGTAGGCATACATACTTAGAAATAGAGCTGACTCGATTTCTTAGTTAACCTGACAGACATAATCTCTAATCAATACATTTCTATCTGGACATTATGTAATGTTGCAGTCTTCTGAACAGGCCCCAGGTTTCACTCATCATGGGTCATATTCATTAGCTACCAAATGGAAGAAAATGGACTGAAACAGGGCGGGACTACCTGGACTTGTCCAATAAGAACCACTTGTTTTTTGCTTTCCGTTATAAAAAGTTGTGCTACGGTGTGCCTTAATGAATACACCCCTGTTTTTAATACTGTATTTCTGTTTGTTTGACCCACTCTAGGTATGGTGTGAAGAGGCGGTCCTGGTCCTGGCCTGCCTCAGACACCTAGGTGAACAGCAGTTAAAGATCCTCAGAGGCATGGTGGTCAGACAGAGCTACGTGCTGAACAGGTGAACAAGGGAGACACATCAATCCATGCTTTTGCCTGGCAGATGTGCCAAAGTGTATAATAGAATATTCATCATTGACAACAATGGATTTAATACAGTATGTTTCAATGGGTTTAATGTTCACAATATGATTCAGTGTGTTTGAAATCAATGACAAGATATGCATTCGGACATATTGACCTATCACTATTCTGTTTTATTTGATTCTATTCTGTTCTATTCTATCCCAGCCACGTGGGGATGTTGATCATGAAAAAACAGCACCTACTGCTGGCAGCGGTGCAGAGGCACTTTGTGGCCAGACACTTCTGTCTGAGGGTCCTGAAGGAGATGAGACTGTCCAAGCTCAAGGTGCTGTCTCAGAGTGACTTCAGCGCCCTGCTGGCTCTAGTGAATCAGACCCAGCCCACAGTCAGCCCAACAATGACCAAAGCCCAGCATCAGGTCCAGTAACACTTTCACTTACAATTGCAACAATAATAAACTATACTGAACAAAAATATGAACTCAACATGTAAAGTGTTGGTCCCATGTTTCATGAGCTGAAATAAAAGGATTCTATTATAAACTGGGTGGTTCGAGCCCTGAATGTTGATTGGCTGACAGCCATGGTATATCAGAGTATACCACGGGTATGACAAAACATTTATTTTTACTGCTCTAATTATGTTGGTAATCAGTTTATAATAGCAATAAGGCATCTCGGGGGTTTGTGCTATATGGCAAATATACCACGGCTAAGGGCTGTATCCAGGCACTCAGCGTTGCGTCGTGTGTAAGAACAGCCCTTAGCCGTGGTATATTGGCCATATACAACACCCCCTCAGGCCTTATTGCTTAATTCTACTCTACTCTATTTGAGTTGAATGGGGGCATTTCATGCAGACAGAACAGGTACACCTTGTCTGTTAGGGCTAAATTCAAACTAGAGATACTATGGCCTTTTCTCAATTGCTCAAAACTCAATGGATGAGAAAGCCAGAGGTCCCTCCCCTCTGACCTCCTCCAATGGGTTTTGAGAAGGAGACGAGGAGAGAGGACACAAGGAGTATGCAATTGAGAAAAGGCCACTGTATGCGTAACTCAAACTTTCATGTAATGCACGCGTCTTCAATTGATTGAATTGGGGCCTAAGTTAATACGGCTGTCACTGTCACAGAGGAATGTGAACGACGAGAGAGCAGCTCTCAGATGAACAAGGCCCTGCTGAAGGAGCTGGTCAACTGGGGGAGAAAGCCCATGTCCACTGAGTTTCACCAGAGGTACTGTTTCTATACCAACCAATTGCTGTTAACATATTTTATTCCTTCATATTCTCTCTTATGTCTTGGCATGCTGTTACGGATACAGGTATCCTGTGTTTTTGTGTGTTTCTACTCTTTCTGCCCTAATCACAGGTGTCCTGTATGTTCCTGATTGGTGGTCGTTGAGGTGTCTGCTGATTGGACCAATCAGTGAACATTCCTGTTAATTGCACCACCTGTTATTCGTTTGTTCAATCACACATCCCATTTTATAAAAACTAGACTTGTGTTTGTTGAGAGAGAGAGACTTTTTGCCATATGTGAGTATGGACACGGTGGTGTCCTGTGTGTTGTGTACTCGCTAGTTGATGATTACCCTGTTTAGTAGCTTTGTGTGTTTTTTTGGGAAAGGGGGTTTAAGCTAGATGCCCTTGGGCGTACATTACCCGTAGGACGAAATCTGTCTATAAACACCAGTTAGACCTGAGCGGACCACCCACTGTATTTTTGTATGGTAGCAGTAGCCTAGCGGTTCTTTAGGCAGGCTAGATCAGTTTAGGGGGTTTTACACTATTGTTTCATTTCTTGGGTCCTGCTCAGCCCTTTTCCCAAACCCTTACCGTGTGTTCATAAATAAACACTTTGTGTTTGACGGTAGTTCATGGTAGTTGTGTCTTATTTGTTCTCACTATTCCATGTCACACTTATAATTTACATGAATTTATGTTACGGGTCTCATGTCCATCCACCCTAGATGTTTAGAGCCACGGGGTTCGTAACATAAAGTGGGGGCTCGTCCGGGATCCTATCTATCCCATGCTACTCGTGCAAATTAGTAAGTGTCTGGTTCAGTGTTGAGCTTGGCAGCTGTAACTACCTGTTTTTTTTGTGTGTTCAGTAGTCGACGGCTCGTGTTGCTAGTAGGATGGCTACTTTTGATTTGGAAGCATTTTTGGAAAACCCTACGTGGGAGATTTTTGATAATTGCCGTAGAGTGGATCTACAGGCTTTGGCTGACCACTTTTCTGTACCCATACCGAGGGGTTTAGTGAAAGCAGAAGTTAGGGAAGTAGTGTTAGCGATATTGTTAAACGAGCGAGTGCTTGAGTTACCGCCGCCTGAGTCTGCTGCTCCTGTAGGGGATGTGGTTGCTGTTCCTGTAAGCCCATCAGTGTCTGAGGACGAGGCTAAGGCTCCAGCCACATTGCCCCGTTATGACCCACTCTCCCCACTGACTGACAGTGATGCCAGGATGGATGTCCGCTCGACACGGCTCCAAATAGAGGCGGAAGAGCGGGCACAAATCAGGCAAGACAAGCTGGAGATGCGTAAAATGGAACTAGAGGCAGAACAGGAGACGCGTAAGATAGAACAGGAGACGCGTAAGCTAGAGGCAGAACAGGAGACGCGTAAGCTAGAGGCAGAACAGGAGACGCGTAAGCTAGAGGCAGAACAGGAGACGCGTAAGATGGAACTGGAGACGCGTAGGCTTGATCAAGAACTGGAGACGCGTAAGATGGAACTGGAGATGCGTAAAATGGAACTAGAGGCAGAAACAGCGAGGTTAGTCTCTGCTCATACTATGCCTGCTAGTGAGCCAGCCTCACCAGCGGTGTCGTCTGCTACATTTGATATTAGTAGACAGATCACCTTGGTACCTGTGTTTAGGGAGTCAGAGGTTGATTCCTATTTCGGTGTGTTTGAGCGTATAGCGGTAGCATTGAAATGGCCCGACGAGGTATGGTGCCTATTACTTCAGTGTAAGCTAACAGGTAAAGCCCAAGAGGTTCTGGCAGCGCTACCTCTTGAAGACAGTTTGAATTATGAAGTGGTCAAAGCTACTGTTCTTCGTGCCTATGAGCTTGTTCCTGAGGCATATCGACAGAGATTTAGGTCTCATAAAAAGTCTCCTACTCAGACTTATGTGGAGTTTGCTAGAGACAAAGGAAATCTGTTTGACAAATGGCACAGTGCTAGTAAGGTAACTGATTTTAACTCTCTACGGGAGTTAATCTTGTTAGAAGAGTTTAAAAATTGCTTACCGGACGCATTGTAGTTTATCTGAACGAACAGAAAGTATCCTCACTGTCGGAAGCGTCTGTATTGGCAGACGAAGTTTGTGTTGACGCATAAGAGCGTGTTTTCGGCTCGTACGGAGAGCAGGGCTGCGGAGTTGCTAACTTTTAATCCTAGTCGACCAGCAGTACATCCAGCACGCCCAAAAGATGTGCGGCACTGTTTCTATTGTCATAAGGTGGGACATATAGTTAATGATTGCTTTCTGCTAAAACGCAAACCGGGGATGCCTCAGCACGCCAGGCCGCCAACGGGTGTTGGGCTGATTCGTGCGGTTGTAGGGCCGGAATCAAGACAGAAGCCTCATAGTGAATGTGGTTTGAAAGTCCCTGTCCCAGATCACAGTTATGAACCGTTCATTTTTGAGGGGTTTGTTTCTATATCAGATAATGAAGCGTCTCAGCGTCCAGTTAGAATCCTCAGAGATACTGGTGCGGCGCAGTCGTTCATACTAGCTGATGTGTTGCCCTTGTCTAATAATACATATTGTGGTTCCAGTGTGTTAGTACAAGGAATTGAAATGGGTTTCGTCCCAGTGCCATTGCACTTTGTGAACGTACACTCTGAGTTAGTCAGTGGATTGTTCAGAGTGGGCGTACGTCCTATGTTGCCAGTAAAAGGTGTGACATTTATAATGGGCAACGATATTGCCGGAGGAAAGGTAATACCCATATTGGAGGTATTGGATAAAAGTGACCAGTCTCTCTCCGAGGAGCTGGCACAGGGTTATCCAGATGTGTTCCCCGCTTGTGCTGTCACACGTGCTCAAGCACGACAAGTGGGTGAAGTGGTAGATTTGTCAGATACGATTCTATTCAGAGAGTGTGACCCAGAGGATAGTTCGGGTGCTACCTCTGGTAAGCTGGTGCAGTCTGACCAACAGCCCAGAGAAAGGAAGAAGGATGTGGAACTTGTTGCTGAAGCAATACAGTTACCAGTTACTCGTGAGCAGCTGATCGCTAACCAACAGGTTGACATTAGCCTGGCTAAATGTTTTTCTAGTGTTGTCTCAAAAGACGGAGCTAAAGAAGAAAAACATGGCATACTTCATTGATGGTAATCTCCTCATGCGTAAATGGACATCCCATGTTGACGCTGGCGGAGATTGGAATGCTGTTTACCAAATAGTGATTCCTACAGCCTTTCGACAAAATGTTTTATCCCTCGCTCATGATCACCAGTGGTCCGGACATCTGAGAGTCACCAAGACTTATGATCGTGTTTTGCGACATTTCTTTTGGCCTGGTTTAAAACAAGATGTGGCTCAGTTCTGTCGGACTTGCCACACCTGTCAAGTAGTTGGGAAACCGAACCAGGTTATTTCCCCCGCGCCTCTTTGTCCCATACCGGCCATAGGTGAACCATTCGAACATGTGATGGTTGATTGTGTTGGACCATTACCAAAAACAAAATCTGGTAACCAGTTTATGTTGACAATTATGTGTGTGGCCACCAGGTACCCAGAGGCCATTCCTCTGCGAAGGATTACTGCTCCGGTGGTGAGTAAAGCGTTGATCAAATTCTTCTCAACTTTTGGATTACCTAAGGTGATACAAACTGATCAGGGTACGAATTTCCTTTCTAAACTTTTCAAACAAGTGCTAAAATCCTTGTCAGTTACACACCGTGTGTCAGCGCATATCACCCAGAGTCTCAGGGTGCGCTTGAACGTTGGCATCAGACCCTGAAGTCTATGCTCCGTAAATATTGTTTGGAATCTGAGAAAGATTGGGATGAGGGAGTTCCTCTAGTGTTGTTTGCTGTCCGTGAGACAGTACAGGAATCCCTAGGGTTCAGCCCAGCTGAACTGGTGTTTGGACACACCATGAGAGGACCTATGAAAGTCCTTAAGGATCAGTTTTTGTCACAAGAGTTGTGTGTGAAAGAAAATGTGTTGGACTACGTTAGTCGCTTTCGTGAGCGCCTACATGCTGCCTGTGCTCTAGCAAAGGAAGCGCTGTCTTCCTCACAGAAACGGATGAAACGACACTATGACACACAGGCTGTTTCTCGTTCACTGCAGCCAGGTGACCGAGTTCTTGTGTTGTTGCCTGTGCCAGGAGCGTCATTGTCAGCACGTTTCGCTGGTCCTTATGTCATTGAAAAGAAACTAACTGAAACTGACTATGTGATACAGACTCCTGATAGAAAACGCCAATCTCGTGTGTGCCACGTTAACATGTTGAAGACATACCACAACAGACCCGTTACTCAGGTAGACAGTCCAGAGAAACTGGCCGAGTCGGCTGTCTCTGTTGCTGCTACGGCTGTAGTGGGAGGTCATGTTAATGATGGGGACGGAGATGGTTTGGAGTTGCGCAATACTCAGCAGCAGTGTGCTAGATTGCCCAATTCAGAGATGCTGCTGTCTCTCCCGTCAAGCCTGATTCATTTAACGGACAGACAGTCAGATGATATTGTGAGACTATTACACAGCTTTCCATGTCTTTTTAATGATGTTCCTACATGTACAAATGTGTTAGAACATGACATTAATGTTGGAAACGCTGCACCTATCAAGCAACATCCTTATCGTGTCAACGTCGCTAAGAGAAAGATAATGAGGGGTGAGGTCGGTTATTTGCTGGAGAATAACCTGGCTATGCCAAGTTCAAGTCCTTGGAGTTCTCCGTGCATTCTGGTTCCTAAACCTGATGGGACATCCAGATTATGTACGGACTATCGGAAAGTCAATGCTGTCACAGTGCCCGACTCGTTCCCGTTACCCAGACTGGATGACTGTATTGATACTGTTGGTGCTGCTACCTATGTAACCAAATTAGATCTTCTAAAAGGTTACTGGCAGGTGCCGTTAACCCCACGTGCCTCCGACATCTCTGCTTTTGTGACCCCAGATCACTTCCTACAATATGCTGTCATGGCATTTGGGATGCGGAACGCACCAGCCACTTTCCAACGCCTGGTTAACACAGTATTGGCTGGAGTTCCTAATTGTAGTGCTTACCTTGATGATCTGGTCATTTATTCAACTGAGTGGTCTGATCATGTTAACACTCTAAGGGTAGTGTGTGAACGTCTAGCAACTGCTTCTCTAACCCTGAACTTAGCAAAGTGCGAGTTTGGGAAGGCTACTGTTACTTATCTTGGTAAACAGGTCGGCCATGGTCAGGTGCGCCCTGTAGATGCCAAGGTCTCAGCTATAAACGCATTTCCCGCACCTACCACCAGAAGAGAGCTACGCCGTTTTTTAGGGATGGTTGGCTACTACCGTAGTTTCTGTAAAAATTTCTCTGCGGTAGTTGCTCCATTAACGGATTTGCTCAGTCCGGCGAGAAAATTTGTATGGTCTGAAGATTGTTGTACTGCTTTCAACACTGCTAAAGCACTCTTGTGTAGTACTCCTGTTCTTGCTGCGCCAGATTTTGAGCGGCCGTTTAAACTGGAGGTAGATGCAAGTGCCAGAGGTGCTGGTGCTGTTCTACTGCAGCAAGACCAGAGTGGAGTGGACCATCCTGTCTGTTATTTTTCACGGAAATTTAACAAATGTCAGACAAACTATTCCACCATTGAACAAGAAGCTCTAGCTTTGTTGTTAGCTCTGCAGTACTTTGAAGTTTATGTTGGTTCCAGTGCATTACCAGTGGTAGTGTATACTGACCATAACCCCTTAGTTTTTCTCCACCGGATGTACAACCAGAACCAACGCCTTATGCGTTGGGCACTTGTCGTGCAAAATTATAATTTGGAGATCCGCCACAAAAAGGGGTTAGATAATGTGTTGGCAGATGCTTTGTCTCGTGTGTAATGATCTAGGTTTTTTTGTTATCCCGATAGGATGATTTGTGAATTTGGGTGTTGTGATAATACGTGTGTCGCAAACCATTTTGGTTTGCTCTTTTAAGGGTGGGAGTGTTACGGATACAGGTATCCTGTGTTTTTGTGTGTTTCTACTCTTTCTGCCCTAATCACAGGTGTCCTGTATGTTCCTGATTGGTGGTCGTTGAGGTGTCTGCTGATTGGACCAATCAGTGAACATTCCTGTTAATTGCACCACCTGTTATTCGTTTGTTCAATCACACATCCCATTTTATAAAAACTAGACTTGTGTTTGTTGAGAGAGAGAGACTTTTTGCCATATGTGAGTATGGACACGGTGGTGTCCTGTGTGTTGTGTACTCGCTAGTTGATGATTACCCTGTTTAGTAGCTTTGTGTGTTTTTTGGGAAAGGGGGGTTTAAGCTAGATGCCCTTGGGCGTACATTACCCGTAGGGACGAAATCTGTCTATAAACACCAGTTAGACCTGAGCGGACCACCCACTGTATTTTTGTATGGTAGCAGTAGCCTAGCGGTTCTTTAGGCAGGCTAGATCAGTTTAGGGGTTTTACACTATTGTTTCATTTCTTGGGTCCTGCTCAGCCCTTTTTCCCAAACCCTTACCGTGTGTTCATAAATAAACACTTTGTGTTTGACGGTAGTTCATGGTAGTTGTGTCTTATTTGTTCTCACTATTCCATGTCACACTTATAATTTACATGAATTTATGTTACGGGTCTCATGTCCATCCACCCTAGATGTTTAGAGCCACGGGGTTCGTAACACATGCCAACAAACAAACACGAACTGGCTACATTTTAAGCATGTGCCGATAAATACTGTATGTACAGATCTGGATTCAAATAGTATTTGTTAAATACTCTTGAGTGTTTGTTTGATTGAGCCTGCCTGGGGTGGGCATGGTTTGCACTTTTGGGACTATTCCATTGGTTCCATTGCGGCCAGGCAACCTCAATCAAGTGCAGCTAAAGTTCACACAAAAAACCTAATGAAAACAAATATTACTTTAATCCAGGTCTGATGCTCTGAATATACACTGCTCAAAAAAATAAAGGGAACACTAAAATAACACATCCTAGATCTGAATGAATGAAATAATCTTATTAAATACTTTTTTCTTTACATAGTTGAATGTGCTGACAACAAAATCACACAAAAATGATCAATGGAAATCAAATGTATCAACCCATGGAGGTCTGGATTTGGAGTCACCCTCAAAATTAAAGTGGAAAACCACACTACAGGCTGATCCAACTTTGATGTAATGTCCTTAAAACAAGTCAAAATGAGGCTCAGTAGTGTGTGTGGCCTCCACGTGCCTGTATGACCTCCCTACAACGCCTGGGCATGCTCCTGATGAGGTGGCGGATGGTCTCCTGAGGGATCTCCTCCCAGACCTGGACTAAAGCATCCGCCAACTCCTGGACAGTCTGTGGTGCAACGTGGCGTTGGTGGATGGAGCGAGACATGATGTCCCAGATGTGCTCAATTGGATTCAGGTCTGGGGAACGGGTGGGCCAGTCCATAGCATCAATGCCTTCCTCTTGCAGGAACTGCTGACACACTTCAGCCACATGAGGTCTAGCATTGTCTTGCATTAGGAGGAACCCAGGGCCAACCGCACCAGCATATGGTCTCACAAGGGGTCTGAGGATCTCATCTCGGTACCTAATTGCAGTCAGGCTACCTCTGGCGAGCACATGGAGGGCTGTGCGGCCCCCCAAAGAAATGCCACCCCACACCATGACTGACCCACCGCCAAACCGGTCATGCTGGAGGATGTTGCAGGCAGCAGAACATTCTCCACGGCGTCTCCAGACTCTGTCACGTCTGTCACGTGCTCAGTGTGAACCTGCTTTCATCTGTGAAGAGCACAGGGCGCCAGTGGCGAATTTGCCAATCTTGGTGTTCTCTGGCAAATGCCAAACGTCCTGCACGGTGTTGGGCTGTAAGCACAACCCCCACCTGTGGACGTCGGGCCCTCATACCACCCTCATGGAGTCTGTTTCTGACCGTTTGAGCAGACACATGCACATTTGTGGCCTGCTGGAGGTCATTTTGCAGGGCTCTGGCAGTGCTCCTCCTGCTCCTCCTTGCACAAAGGTGGAGGTAGCAGTCCTGCTGCTGGGTTGTTGCCCTTCTACGGCCTCCTCCACGTCTCCTGATGTACTGACCTGTCTCCTTGTAGCGCCTCCATGACCTGGACACTACGCTGACAGACACAGCAAACCTTCTTGCCACAGCTCGCATTGATGTGCCATCCTGGATGAGCTGCACTACCTGAGCCACTTGTGTGGGTTGTAGACTCCGTCTCATGCTACCACTAGAGTGAAAGCACCGCCAGCATTCAAAAGTGACCAAAACATCAGCCAGGAAGCATAGGAGCTGAGAAGTGGTCTGTGGTCACCACCTGCAAAACCAGTCCTTTATTGGGGGTGTCTTGCTAATTGCCTATCATTTCCACCTGTTGTCTATTCCATTTTCACAACAGCATGTGACGTTTATTGTCAATCAGTGTTGCTTCCTAAGTGGACAGTTTGATTTCACAGAAGTGTGATTGACTTGGAGTTACATTTTGTTGTTTAAGTGTTCCCTTAATTTTTTTGAGCAGTGTATTATACAGAGAAAGGCTCATTATTTTTCATTGTACACTACAAACCATACTTATATAGAGTTGAACTGCAGAAGAAGAGAATGTTGGAACAGTACGACTTGGAGCAGGAAGTTGCGTGTGAAACTCTGAGAAGAAGGAAGTTACCCCAGCAACATAGCATGGAGAGATGAAAAGGACAGTTACAGGTAAGAACCACTCTATACAACCAGAATGACATTGTGGTTCATCATTGTGATCATTTAGATGTGAAATAAGAGAACGTTCATGAGAGTTGGCAAACATTTTATTTGAAGAATGATATATACAGTGAGGGGAAAAAAGTATTTGATCCCCTGCTGATTTTGTACGTTTGCCCACTGACAAAGACATGATCAGTCTATAATTTTAATGGTAGGTTTATTTGAACAGTGAGAGACAGAATAACAACAAAAATATCCAGAAAAACGCATGTCAAAAATGTTATAAATTGATTTGCATTTTAATGAGAGAAATAAGTATTTGACCCCTCTGCAAAACATGAGTTAGTACTTGGTGGAAAAACCCTTGTTGGCAATCACAGAGGTCAGACGTTTCTTGTAGTTGGCCACCAGGTTTGCACACATCTCAGGAGGGATTTTGTCCCACTCCTCTTTGCAGATCTTCTCCAAGTCATTAAGGTTTTGAGGCTGACGTTTGGCAACTCGAACCTTCAGATCCCTCCACAGATTTTCTATGGGATTAAGGTCTGGAGACTGGCTAGGCCACTCCAGGACCTTAATGTGCTTCTTCTTGAGCCACTCCTTTGTTGCCTTGGCCGTGTGTTTTGGGTCATTGTCATGCTGGAATACCCATCCACAAACAATTTTCAATGCCCTGGCTGAGGGAAGGAGGTTCTCACCCAAGATTTGACGGTACATGGCCCCGTCCATCGTCCCTTTGATGCGGTGAAGTTGTCCTGTCCCCTTAGCAGAAAAACACCCCAAAGCATAATGTTTCCACCGCCATGTTTGACGGTGGGGATGGTGTTCTTGGGGTCATAGGCAGCATTCCTCCTCCTCCAAACACGGCGAGTTGAGTTGATGGCAAAGAGCTCGATTTTGGTCTCATGTGACCACAACACTTTCACCCAGTTCTCCTCTGAATCATTCAGATGTTCATTGGCAAACTTCAGACAGGCCTGTATATGTGCTTTCTTGAGCAGGGGGATCTTGCGGGCGCTGCAGGATTTCAGGATTTGACGTGTACAGTGGGGAAAAAAAGTATTTAGTCAGCCACCAATTGTGCAACTTCTCCCACTTAAAAAGTTGAGAGAGGCCTGTAATTTTCATCATAGGTACACGTCAACAATGACAGACAAAATGAGAAGAAAAAAATCCAGAAAATCACATTGTAGGATTTTTAATTATTTTATTTGCAAATTATGGTGGAAAATAAGTATTTGGTCAATAACAAAAGTTTCTCAATACTTTGTTATATACCCTTTGTTGGCATTGACACAGGTCAAACGTTTTCTGTAGGTCTTCACAAGGTTTTCACACACTGTTGCTGGTATTTTGGCCCATTCCTCCATGCAGATCTCCTCTAGAGCAGTGATGTTTTGGGGCTGTCGCTGGGCAACACGGACTTTCAACTCCCTCCAAAGATTTTCTATGGGGTTGAGATCTGGAGACTGGCTAGGCCACTCCAGGACCTTGAAATGCTTCTTACGAAGCCACTCCTTCGTTGCCCGGGCGGTGTGTTTGGGATCATTGTCATGCTGAAAGACCCAGCCACGTTTCATCTTCAATGCCCTTGCTGATGGAAGGAGGTTTTCACTCAAAATCTCACGATACATGGTCCCATTCATTCTTTTCTTTACACGGATCAGTCGTCCTGGTCCCTTTGCAGAAAAACAGCCCCAAAGCATGATATTTCCACCCCCATGCTTCACAGTAGGTATGGTGTTCCCAACCCCCCAAAAAAAAAAAAAAAATACACATTTTAAAGTGGTTGTCCCACTGGCTATAAGGTGAATGCACCAATTTGTAAGTCGCTCTGGATAAGAGTGTCTGCTAAATGACGTAAATGTAAATGTAATGTAAATGTGTTCTTTGGATGCAACTCAGCATTCTTTGTCCTCCAAACACGACGAGTTGAGTTTTTACCAAAAAGTTCTATTTTGGTTTCATCTGACATTCTCCCAATCCTCTTCTGGATCATCCAAATGCACTCTAGCAAACTTCAGATGGGCCTGGACATGTACTGGCTTAAGCAGGGGGACACGTCTGGCACTGCAGGATTTGAGTCCCTGGCGGCGTAGTGTGTTACTGATGGTAGGCTTTGTTACTTTGGTCCCAGCTCTCTGCAGGTCATTCACTAGGTCCCCCCGTGTGGTTCTGCGATTTTTACTCACCGTTCTTGTGATCATTTTGACCCCACAGGATCGAGGGAGATTATCAGTGGTCTTGTATGTCTTCCATTTCCTAATAATTGCTCCCCCTGTTGATTTCTTCAAACCAAGCTGCTTACCTATTGCAGATTCAGTCTTCCCAGCCTGGTGCAGGTCTACAATTTTGTTTCTGGTGTCCTTTGACAGCTCTTTGGTCTTGGCCATAGTGGAGTTTGGAGTGTGACTGTTTGAGGTTGTGGACAGGTGTCTTTTATACTGATAACAAGTTCAAACAGGTGCCATTAATACAGGTAACGAGTGGAGGACAGAGGAGCCTCTTAAAGAAGAAGTTACAGGTCTGTGAGAGCCAGAAATCTTGCTTGTTTGTAGGTGACCAAATACTTATTTTCCACCATAATTTGCAAATAAATTCATTAAAAATCCTACAATGTGATTTTCTGGAGAAAAAAAATTCAATTTGTCTGTCATAGTTGACGTGTACCTATGATGAAAATTACAGGCCTCTCTCATCTTTTTAAGTGGGAGAACTTGCACAATTGGTGGCTGACTAAATACTTTTTTTCCCCACTGTATTTCATGTGAATAACTATGAATGTTTCACTCACATTCAAACAGCTATCCTACTGTATCTTTAAATAGTATGTTTATCAGAGTCACCAACACATTTCTCATGACCTTACCTGTTTTTCAGTCCTCTCTACTGCAGCTGACACTGCATCATGGCCTTTGTGTTCATCCATTGTACAGATATAACAAACACACTGCTGATCGGTACGGCAGTAAATATCCAGCAGTTTGTCATGACGAGAGCAGATCTTCTCCTGTAGTTGTGCGGTGGCTTTGACCAGATTGTGCTTCTTAAAGGCAGGAACTTCATAGTGAGGCTGGAGATGAGTCTCACGGGTCAGACACACCAGACAGGACATGCAGGCTTTCTGCTTTCTGGTCCCAGTACAGAAATCACACGCCACATCTCCAAGTCCAGCATAGCACAGAGCAGGAGGGGGAGCAGCCTGGAGTCCTGTCTTCTTCAGTTTTTCCACCACCTCAGCCAACAAGTTATTTTTCCTCAGAGCAGGCCTTGGGGTGAAGGTCTGTCTGCACTGGGGGCAGCTGTAGATCCCTTTGTCATCATCCTGATCCCAGCAGCCTTAAATACAGATCCTACAGTAACTGTGTCCACGGTAAATAGTAGCCAGCTCCTTCAGTAGATCCAGACAGACAGAACAACAGAACTGGTCCTGGTCCAGCAGAACTCCCTGTTGTGCCATTTGGACTATTGTTGTTCACTCTCACACAGACAGATGACACAGAGACTCAGATCAGTTTTGTTTTCTCAGAAACTGAAAAAGTTTGTGGGAGGGACTTTCTGGTCCTCTTCTTCTTGTAACTTTCCGATGTATTGCTGCCTTTCACAGGTTGGCGTAGGTATTACACATACAGTGGGGAGAACAAGTATTTGATACACTGCCGATTTTGCAGGTTTTCCTACTTACAAATATTTTTTTGTTGCCTTCTCACCAAGCTGCTTGCCTATTGTCCTGTAGCCCATCCCAGCCTTGTGCAGGTCTACAATTGTATCCCTGATGTCCTTACACAGCTCTCTGGTCTTGGCCATTGTGGAGAGGTTGGAGTCTGTTTGATTGAGTGTGTGGACAGGTGTCTTTTATACAGTTAACGAGTTCAAACAGGTGCAGTTAATATAGGTAATGAGTGGAGAACAGGAGGGCTTCTTAAAGAAAAACTAACAGGTCTGTGAGAGCCGGAAATCTTACTGGTTGGTAGGTGATCAAATACTTATGTCATGCAATAAAATGCAAATTAATTACTTAAAAATCATACAATGTGATTTTCTGGATTTTTGTTTTAGATTCTGTCTCTCACAGTTGAAGTGTACCTATGATAAAAATTACAGACCTCTACATGCTTTGTAAGTAGGAAAACCTGCAAAATCGGCAGTGTATCAAATACTTGTTCTCCCCACTGTATATATACAGTGCATTCGGAAAGTATTCAGACTCCTTGACTTTTTCCACATTTTGTTACATTACAGCCTTATTCTAAAATTGATTAAATCATTATTTTTCCTCATCAATCTACACACAATACCCCATAATGACGAAGCAAAAACATGTTTTTAGAAATGTTTACAAATGTATACAATGGGGAGCGTTGCTGCACAGCTATTTTCAGGTTTCTCCAGAGATGTTCGATCGGGTTCAACTCTGGGCTCTGGCTGGGCCACTCAACGACATTCAGAGACATGTCACGAAGCCACTCCTGCGTTGTCTTGGCTGTCTGCTTAGGGTCGTTGTCCTGCTGGAAGGTGAACCTTCACCCCAGTCTGTCACGATCGCTGAGAGACGGGTCAGACCAAGGCACAGCGTGAAATGCATACATGTTTATTTCAACGATAAACACACGAACAAAACAACAAACCAATGTAACTTGAAGTCAGGCTAAGCACAAAACACGCCTTCACACGGAACAAGATCCCACAACTAATGATTGCCAATAGGCTGCCTAAGTATGATCCCCAATCAGAGACAACGAGCGACAGCTGTCTCTGATTGGGAATCACACCCGGCCAAACATAGAACTACAACACCTAGAACGTAAACATAGAAAATACAACATAGAACTCCACACCCTGACTCAACATACTAGAGTCCCATAAGTCAGGGCATGACACAGTCTGAGGTCCTGAGCACTCTGGAGCAGGTTTTCATCAAGGATCTCTCTGTACTTTGCTCCATTCATCTTTCCCTCGATCCTGACTAGTCTCCCAGTCACTGCCACTGAAAAACATCTCCACAGCATGATGTTGCCACCACCATGCTTCACCATAGGGATGGTGCCAGGTTTCCTCCAGACGTGATGCTTGGCATTCAGACCAAAGAGTTCAACATTGGTTTCATCAGACCAGAGAATCTTGTTTCTCATGGTCTGAGAGTCCTTTAGGTGAGTTTTGGCAAACTCCAAGCGGGCTGTCTGTGTGGGTTGACCATTTCAGATTGTCAGTGATGTGTACGCCGAGGAACTTTAAGCTTTTCACCTTCTTCACTGCGGCCCCGTCGATGTGGATAGGGGATGTGCTCCCTCTGCTATTTCCTGAAGTCCACGATCAGCTCCTTCATTTGTTGAGGGAGAGGTTATTTCCTGGCACCACTCTGCCAGGGCCCTCACCTCCTCCCTGTAGGCTGTCTCGTCATTGTTGGTAATCAGACCTACTATTGTTTTGTCGTCTGCAAACTTGAAGATTGAGTTGGGGGTGTGCGTGACCACGCAGTCATGGGTGAACAGGGAGTACAGAAGGGGGCTGAACACGCACCCTTGTGGGGCCCCTGTGTTGAGGATCAGAGAAGTGGAGGTGTTGTTTCCTACCTTCACCACCTGGGGGTGGCCCGTCAGGAAGTCCAGGACCCAGTTGCACAGGGCGGGGTTCAGACCCAGGGCCCCGAGCTTAATGATGAGCTTGGAGGGAACTATGGTGTTGTAGGCTGAGCTATAGTCAATTAACAGCATTCTTACATAGGTATTCCTCTTGTCCAGATGGTATAGGGCAGTGTGCAGTGCGATGGCGATTGCATTGTCTGTGGATCTATTGAAGTGGGTCTAGGCTGTCAGGTAAGGTAGAGGTGATATGATCCTTAACTAGCCTCTCAAAGCACTTCATGATGACAGAGTGAGTGTTACGGTTCAGTTACCTTTGCTTTTTTGGGTACATGCACAATGGTGGACATCTTGAAGCAAGTGGGGAAAGCAGACTGGGATATGGAGAGATTGAATATGTCCGTAAACAATCCAGCCAGATGGTCTGCGTATGCTCTGAGGACGCAGCTAGGGATGCCGTCTGGTCCGGCAGCCTTGTGAGGGATAATTACGCTTAAATGTCTTACGTCGGCCACAGAGAACGAAAGCCCACTGACTAATAGTCCACTCTGAATACCTCTTCTCCGCCGCCGGCGTCTTGGAGCAGCCTCTGGGTTAAGTTCAATTGCCCTGGGGGGTACGAACAAAGCATCCAATTCGGAAAGTCGTATTCCTGGTCGTAATGCTGGTGAGTTACCGCCGCTCTAATATCCAAAAGTTATTTCCGGCTGTATGTAATAACACAAAAATCATTCTGGGCTAATAATGTAAGAAATACAAAAAAACAAAATACTGCAAAGTTGCTTAGGAGCTAGAAGCAGAGCTGCCATGTCTTTAGGCGCCATCTTGAGAACCCAAGAGAGTTTCTAGTGAAATGGTGGTTACACCCATCTAAGCCAGCTCACAGTACAATTCCCTCCTTTTCTCTTAATACCGCCTGCAATATAGCAGGACATGCTGTACAGACTCCACCGCCCCACATTTCTCACACTTCTCATCAGGATGTTTCCCTACTAAAGCTAACCCACTTCCCAATCCACAATGACCTAACCTCAGCCTTGTTAACAGAAACCCCATCTCCTTTCACTCCCCAAGTACCTACTGAACTTCCTCACAGAGTTCTGGATAGAGAAAAACTATCCTCCCCACTCCTTTCTCTCCCACTCACATTGCCACTTCTGAGTCATACCCTCTGCTATGCTGCTTCTACATTCCATCCTCCCTAACGGGACCACCGCATCTACCTCCTAACTCTTCAGAGCTGCCTTAGCTTCTTTATCTGCTGCCTTATTTCCACCTAACCCCTACATGGGCTGGGACTCACAGAAAACATACCTTTCACACCCTTTCTGGCTCACCGTATATAAAACGCCATCAGTAGCTCGATTAACAAATCTTTGGACGTGCCCTAGACTTCCATTTACACAGCACGACCAGGGCAGTGGCAGACTCTGAACACAAAATTACCCTGTCAGGCCCCACTTCTTCCACCCACCGCAGAGCCCACATTAGTGATAGCATTTAATCAGAAAATACTGAAACTCCATCAGACAGCTGCTTACCCTGGTGTATCTGAAACTGGGGAACATGTATACCAAACCCTGCTCTCCCACTACCCGGGTCCCTTGACCCATCTGTGAAAATCCACAAGTAGGGACCCCATGCCCGCTGTAAATGAGCCACAACCACCACAGAAGGGTCTCCAAAGTCCTCAGCCTGCATTTCATCCAAAGTTGTCATCTCAACAGCCATCAAGTCAACATCCCCCACTTCCAGGCCCCCCATTCCTGCATTTGCTTCAACATAGCTACCTCCTTTAAAAACCAATTCAACCAACAACGCAGGGATAAGGGTAGTTTGAAATGCCCCACAACACAACATCAGCACCCTTGCCTGTAACGCATCCAACATTCGCAGCGTTGTGGCTGCTGTAGATCCAAATGCCCTGCTCCCCATAGTCCACCAAATAGCGGATCATTGCTTGGTATATCATTTGCATGGTGCTTCTGTCTGCTCACCATTAGCACCCGGTCAGGCAGCGCATGATATTAATAGCTTTACCACACCTCTCAACTACTTTTTTTTTTTTCACTCTCTTCAAATCAGACCCCAAGGGGAACTTCCTGGTTCTGAGAGAGATCGAGAGAGAGAGAGAGAGAGAGAGAGAGTGGAGTGGCACATGTTTCTAACTCTAACTCTGTATTGCCCGCCATCCACCACCAAACCGTCATTGCAAGGAAATCTGGGCAAACTGTAAAGGCATTTAGCTGATTCTGGTAGATGAATGGCCATGTCGGCTCACAATGTGCAACTCACTAGGACTGACGTCTAATAAAGCAGTTGGTGGCTAACCTGACCGGAGTAAGTCTACATACACCTTAGTCAAATACATTTAAACTCAGTTTTTCACAATTCCTGACATTTAATCCTAGTAAAAATTCCCTCTCTTAGATCAGTTGGCCACTCCAATATCTTGACTTTGTTGTCCTTAAGCCATTTTGCCACAACTTTGGAAGTATGCTTGGGGTCATTGTCCATTTGGAAGACCCATTTGCGACCAAGCTTTAGCTTCCTGACTGATGTCTTGAGATGTTGCTTCAATTTATCCACATAATTTTCCTTCCTCATGATGCCATCTATTTTGTGAAGTGCACCAGTCCCTCCTGCAGCAAAGCACCCCCACAGCATGATGCTGCCACCCCCGTGCGTCATGGTTGGGATGGTGTTCTTCAGCTTGCAAGTAACCCCCTTTTTCCTCCAAACATAACAATGGTCATTATGGACAAACAGTTCTATTTTTGTTTCATCAGACCAGAGGACATTTCTCCAAAACGTACAATCTTTGTCCCCATGTGCAGTTGCAAACCGTAGTCTGGCTTTTTTATGGCGGTTTTGAAGCAGTGGCTTCTTTCTTGCTGAGCGGCCTTTCAGGTTATGTCGATATAGGACTCGTTTTACTGTGGATATAGATACTTTTGTACCTGTTTCCTCCAGCATCTTCACAAGGTCCTTTGCTGTTGTTCTGTGATTGATTTGCACTTTTCGCACCAAAGTACGTTCATCTCTAGGAGACAGAACGCGTCTCCTTCCTGAGCGGTATGACGGCTGCGTGGTCCCATGGTATTTATACTTGTGTACTATTGTTTGTACAGATGAACGTGGTACCTTCAGGTGTTTGTAAATTGCTCCCAAGGATGAACCAGACTTGTGGAGGTCTACAATTGTCTTTCTGAGGTCTTGGCTGATTTCTTTTGATTTTCCCATGATGTCAAGCAAAGAGGCACTGAGTTTGAAGGTAGGCCTTGAAATACATCCACAGGTCCACTTCCAATTGACTCAAATGATGTCAATTAGCCTATCAGAAGCTTCTAAAGCCATGACATCATTTTCTGCAATTTTCCAAGCTGTTTAAAGGCACAGTCAACTTAGTGTATGTAAACTTCTGACCCACTGGAATTGTGATACAGTGAATTATAAGTGAAATAATCTTTCTGTAATCAATTGTTGGAAAAATTACTTGTGTCATGCACAAAGTAGATGCACATGTTGCCAAGGACAGAAATAAGTGGATGGAGCTCATTGTGGCCTTGTGTCCCAAAAGAGATTAAGAGAGGATTATTAACTATGAAGTTAATTACACGGTATGATGAAGAGAGGATTATTACCTATTAAGGTAATTACACAGTATGATGAAGAGAGGATTATTAACTATTAAGGTAATTACACAGTATGATGAAGAGAGGATTATTAACTATTAAGGTAATTACACAGGACGATGAAGAGAGGATTATTAACAATGAAGTTAATTACACAGTATGATGAAGAGAGGATTATTAACTATTAAGGTAATTACACAGTATGATGAAGAGAGGATTATTAACTATTAAGGTAATTACACAGTATGATGAAGAGAGGATTATTAACTATTAAGGTAATTACACAGTATGATGAGAGGATTATTAACTATTAAGGTAATTACACAGTATGATGAAGAGAGGATTATTAGCTATTAAGGTAATTACACAGGACGATGAAGAGAGGATTATTAACAATGAAGTTAATTACACAGTATGATGAAGAGAGGATATTAACTATTAAGGTAATTACCCAGTATGATGAAGAGAGGATTATTAACTATTAAGGTAATTACACAGTATGATGAAGAGAGGATTATTAACTATTAAGGTAATTACACAGGATGATGAAGAGAGGATTATTAACTATTAAGGTAATTACACAGTATGATGAAGAGGGAATTATTGTAATATTAAGGTAATTACACAGGATGATGACGAGAAGATTATTAACTATTAAGGTAATTACACAGTATGATGAAGAGAGGATTATTAACTATTAAGGTAATTACACAGTATGATGACGAGAAGATTATTAACTATTAAGGTAATTACACAGTATGATGAAGAGAGGATTATTAACTATTAAGGTAATTACACAGTATGATGAAGAGAGGATTATTAACTATTAAGGTAATTACACAGTATGATGAAGAGAGGATTATTGTACTATTAAGGTAATTACACAGTATGATGAAGAGAGGATTATTAACTATTAAGGTAATTACCCAGTATGATGAAGAGAGGATTATTAACTTTTAAGGTAATTACACAGTATGATGAAGAGAGGATTATTAACTATTAAGGTAATTGCCCAGTATGATGAAGAGAGGATTATTAACTATTAAGGTAATTACCCAGTATGATGAAGAGAGGATTATTAACTATTTAGGTAATTACACAGTATGATGAAGAGAGGATTATTGTACTATTAAGGTATTACACAGTATGATGAAGAGAGGATTATTAACTATTAAGGTAATTACCCAGTATGATGAGAGAGGATTATTAACTATTAAGGTAATTACACAGTATGATGAAGAGAGGATTATTAACTATTAAGG
Organism: Coregonus clupeaformis; assembly: GCF_020615455.1. Classification (NCBI taxonomy): domain Eukaryota; kingdom Metazoa; phylum Chordata; class Actinopteri; order Salmoniformes; family Salmonidae; genus Coregonus; species Coregonus clupeaformis. The sequence goes on along the minus strand of NC_059203.1, from coordinate 32,882,128 downwards.
TAATTACCCAGTATGATGAAGAGAGGATTATTAACTATTAAGTTAATTACACAGTATGATGAAGAGAGGATTATTAACTATTAAGGTAATTACACAGTATGATGAAGAGAGGATTATTAACTATTAAGGTAATTACACAGTATGATGAAGAGATGATTATTAACAATGAAGTTAATTACACAGTATGATGAAGAGAGGATTATTAACTATTAAGGTAATTACACAGTATGATGAAGAGAGGATTATTAACTATTAAGGTAATTACACAGTATGATGAAGAGAGGATTATTAACTATTAAGGTAATTACACAGTATGATGAAGAGAGGATTATTAACTATTAAGGTAATTACACAGGACGATGAAGAGAGGATTATTAACAATGAAGTTAATTACACAGTATGATGAAGAGAGGATTATTAACTATTAAGGTAATTACACAGTATGATGAAGAGAGGATTATTAACTATTAAGGTAATTACCCAGTATGATGAAGAGAGGATTATTAACTTTTAAGGTAATTACACAGTATGATGAAGAGAGGATTATTAACTATTAAGGTAATTGCCCAGTATGATGAAGAGAGGATTATTAACTATTAAGGTAATTACCCAGTATGATGAAGAGAGGATTATTAACTATTTAGGTAATTACACAGTATGATGAAGAGAGGATTATTGTACTATTAAGGTATTACACAGTATGATGAAGAGAGGATTATTAACTATTAAGGTAATTACCCAGTATGATGAGAGAGGATTATTAACTATTAAGGTAATTACACAGTATGATGAAGAGAGGATTATTAACTATTAAGGTAATTACCCAGTATGATGAAGAGAGGATTATTAACTATTAAGTTAATTACACAGTATGATGAAGAGAGGATTATTAACTATTAAGGTAATTACACAGTATGATGAAGAGAGGATTATTAACTATTAAGGTAATTACACAGTATGATGAAGAGATGATTATTAACAATGAAGTTAATTACACAGTATGATGAAGAGAGGATTATTAACTATTAAGGTAATTACACAGTATGATGAAGAGAGGATTATTAACTATTAAGGTAATTACACAGTATGATGAAGAGAGGATTATTAACTATTAAGGTAATTACACAGTATGATGAAGAGAGGATTATTAACTATTAAGGTAATTACACAGGACGATGAAGAGAGGATTATTAACAATGAAGTTAATTACACAGTATGATGAAGAGAGGATTATTAACTATTAAGGTAATTACACAGTATGATGAAGAGAGGATTATTAACTATTAAGGTAATTACACAGTATGATGAAGAGAGGATTATTAACTATTAAGGTAATTACACAGTATGATGAGAGGATTATTAACTATTAAGGTAATTACACAGTATGATGAAGAGAGGATTATTAGCTATTAAGGTAATTACACAGGACGATGAAGAGAGGATTATTAACAATGAAGTTAATTACACAGTATGATGAAGAGAGGATATTAACTATTAAGGTAATTACCCAGTATGATGAAGAGAGGATTATTAACTATTAAGGTAATTACACAGTATGATGAAGAGAGGATTATTAACTATTAAGGTAATTACACAGGATGATGAAGAGAGGATTATTAACTATTAAGGTAATTACACAGTATGATGAAGAGGGAATTATTGTAATATTAAGGTAATTACACAGGATGATGACGAGAAGATTATTAACTATTAAGGTAATTACACAGTATGATGAAGAGAGGATTATTAACTATTAAGGTAATTACACAGTATGATGACGAGAAGATTATTAACTATTAAGGTAATTACACAGTATGATGAAGAGAGGATTATTAACTATTAAGGTAATTACACAGTATGATGAAGAGAGGATTATTAACTATTAAGGTGATTACACAGTATGATGAAGAGAGGATTATTGTACTATTAAGGTCATTACACAGTATGATGAAGAGAGGATTATTAACTATTAAGGTAATTACCCAGTATGATGAAGAGAGGATTATTAACTATTAAGGTAATTACACAGTATGATGAAGAGAGGATTATTAACTATTAAGGTAATTGCCCAGTATGATGAAGAGAGGATTATTAACTATTAAGGTAATTACCCAGTATGATGAAGAGAGGATTATTAACTATTAAGGTAATTACACAGTATGATGAAGAGAGGATTATTGTACTATTAAGGTAATTACACAGTATGATGAAGAGAGGATTATTAACTATTAAGGTAATTATCCAGTATGATGAGAGAGGATTATTAACTATTAAGTTAATTACACAGTATGATGAAGAGAGGATTATTAACTATTAAGGTAATTACACAGTATGATGAAGAGAGGATTATTAACTATTACGGTAATTACACAGTATGATGAAGAGAGGATTATTAACAATGAAGTTAATTACACAGTATGATGAAGAGAGGATTATTAACTATTAAGGTAATTACACAGTATGATGAAGAGAGATTATTAACTATTAAGGTAATTACACAGTATGATGAAGAGAGGATTATTAACTATTAAGGTAATTACACAGTATGATGAAGAGAGGATTATTAACTATTAAGGTAATTACACAGTATGATGAAGAGAGGATTATTAACTATTAAGGTAATTACACAGTATGATGAAGAGAGGATTATTGTAATATTAATGTAATTACATTTACATTTACATTTTTAGTCATTTAGCAGACGCTCTTATCCAGAGCGAATTACAGTTAGTAAATACATATTTTTTTATACTGGCCCCCGTGGGAATCGAACCCACAACCCTGGCGTTGCAAACGCCATGCTCTATCAACTGAGCTACATCCCTGCCGGCCATTCCCTAATTACACAGTATGATGACAAGAAGATTATTAACTATTAAGGTAATTACACAGTATGATGAAGAGAGGATTATTAACTATTAAGGTAATTACACAGTATGATGAAGAGAGGATTATTAACTATTAAGGTAATTACACAATATGATGAAGAGAAGATTATTAACTATTAAGGTAATTACACAGTATGATGAAGAGAGGATTATTAACTATTAAGGTAATTACCCAGTATGATGAGAGAGGATTATTAACTATTAAGGTAATTACACAGTATGATGAAGAGAGGATTATTAACTATTAAGGTAATTACCCAGTATGATGAAGAGAGGATTATTAACTATTAAGTTAATTACACAGTATGATGAAGAGAGGATTATTAACTATTAAGGTAATTACAGTATGATGAAGAGAGGATTATTAACTATTAAGGTAATTACACAGTATGATGAAGAGAGGATTATTAACAATGAAGTTAATTACACAGTATGATGAAGAGAGGATTATTAACTATTAAGGTAATTACACAGTATGATGAAGAGAGGATTATTAACTATTAAGGTAATTACACAGTATGATGAAGAGAGGATTATTAACTATTAAGGTAATTACACAGTATGATGAAGAGAGGATTATTAACTATTAAGGTAATTACACAGGACGATGAAGAGAGGATTATTAACAATTAAGTTAATTACACAGTATGATGAAGAGAGGATTATTAACTATTAAGGTAATTACACAGTATGATGAAGAGAGGATTATTAACTATTAAGGTAATTACAAGTATGATGAAGAGAGGATTATTAACTATTAAGGTAATTACACAGTATGATGAGAGGATTATTAACTATTAAGGTAATTACACAGTATGATGAAGAGAGGATTATTAGCTATTAAGGTAATTACACAGGACGATGAAGAGAGGATTATTAACAATGAAGTTAATTACACAGTATGATGAAGAGAGGATATTAACTATTAAGGTAATTACCCAGTATGATGAAGAGAGGATTATTAACTATTAAGGTAATTACACAGTATGATGAAGAGAGGATTATTAACTATTAAGGTAATTACACAGGATGATGAAGAGAGGATTATTAACTATTAAGGTAATTACACAGTATGATGAAGAGGAATTATTGTAATATTAAGGTAATTACACAGGATGATGACGAGAAGATTATTAACTATTAAGGTAATTACACAGTATGATGAAGAGAGGATTATTAACTATTAAGGTAATTACACAGTATGATGACGAAGATTATTAACTATTAAGGTAATTACACAGTATGATGAAGAGAGGATTATTAACTATTAAGGTAATTACACAGTATGATGAAGAGAGGATTATTAACTATTAAGGTAATTACACAGTATGATGAAGAGAGGATTATTGTACTATTAAGGTCATTACACAGTATGATGAAGAGAGGATTATTAACTATTAAGGTAATTACACAGTATGATGAAGAGAGGAATATTAACTATTAAGGTAATTACACAGTATGATGAAGAGAGGATTATTAACTATTAAGGTAATTGCCCAGTATGATGAAGAGAGGATTATTAACTATTAAGGTAATTACCCAATATGATGAAGAGAGGATTATTAACTATTAAGGTAATTACACAGTATGATGAAGAGAGGATTATTGTACTATTAAGGTAATTACACAGTATGATGAAGAGAGGATTATTAACTATTAAGGTAATTATCCAGTATGATGAGAGAGGATTATTAACTATTAAGTTAATTACACAGTATGATGAAGAGAGGATTATTAACTATTAAGGTAATTACACAGTATGATGAAGAGAGGATTATTAACTATTAAGGTAATTACACAGTATGATGAAGAGAGGATTATTAACAATGAAGTTAATTACACAGTATGATGAAGAGAGGATTATTAACTATTAAGGTAATTACACAGTATGATGAAGAGAGGATTATTATCTATTAAGGTAATTACACAGTATGATGAAGAGAGGATTATTAACTATTAAGGTAATTACACAGTATGATGAAGAGAGGATTATTAACTATTAAGGTAATTACACAGTATGATGAAGAGAGGATTATTGTAATATTAATGTAATTACATTTACATTTACATTTTTAGTCATTTAGCAGACGCTCTTATCCAGAGCGAATTACAGTTAGTAAATACATATTTTTTTTATACTGGCCCCCGTGGGAATCGAACCCACAACCCTGGCGTTGCAAACGCCATGCTCTATCAACTGAGCTACATCCCTGCCGGCCATTCCCTAATTACACAGTATGATGACAAGAAGATTATTAACTATTAAGGTAATTACACAGTATGATGAAGAGAGGATTATTAACTATTAAGGTAATTACACAGTATGATGAAGAGAGGATTATTAACTATTAAGGTAATTACACAATATGATGAAGAGAAGATTATTAACTATTAAGGTAATTACACAGTATGATGAAGAGAGGATTATTAACTATTAAGGTAATTACCCAGTATGATGAGAGAGGATTATTAACTATTAAGGTAATTACACAGTATGATGAAGAGAGGATTATTAACTATTAAGGTAATTACCCAGTATGATGAAGAGAGGATTATTAACTATTAAGTTAATTACACAGTATGATGAAGAGAGGATTATTAACTATTAAGGTAATTACACAGTATGATGAAGAGAGGATTATTAACTATTAAGGTAATTACACAGTATGATGAAGAGAGGATTATTAACAATGAAGTTAATTACACAGTATGATGAAGAGAGGATTATTAACTATTAAGGTAATTACACAGTATGATGAAGAGAGGATTATTAACTATTAAGGTAATTACACAGTATGATGAAGAGAGGATTATTAACTATTAAGGTAATTACACAGTATGATGAAGAGAGGATTATTAACTATTAAGGTAATTACACTGGGGACGATGAAGAGAGGATTATTAACAATTAAGTTAATTACACAGTATGATGAAGAGAGGATTATTAACTATTAAGGTAATTACACAGTATGATGAAGAGAGGATTATTAACTATTAAGGTAATTACACAGTATGATGAAGAGAGGATTATTAACTATTAAGGTAATTACACAGTATGATGAGAGGATTATTAACTATTAAGGTAATTACACAGTATGATGAAGAGAGGATTATTAGCTATTAAGGTAATTACACAGGACGATGAAGAGAGGATTATTAACAATGAAGTTAATTACACAGTATGATGAAGAGAGGATATTAACTATTAAGGTAATTACCCAGTATGATGAAGAGAGGATTATTAACTATTAAGGTAATTACACAGTATGATGAAGAGAGGATTATTAACTATTAAGGTAATTACACAGGATGATGAAGAGAGGATTATTAACTATTAAGGTAATTACACAGTATGATGAAGAGGGAATTATTGTAATATTAAGGTAATTACACAGGATGATGACGAGAAGATTATTAACTATTAAGGTAATTACACAGTATGATGAAGAGAGGATTATTAACTATTAAGGTAATTACACAGTATGATGACGAGAAGATTATTAACTATTAAGGTAATTACACAGTATGATGAAGAGAGGATTATTAACTATTAAGGTAATTACACAGTATGATGAAGAGAGGATTATTAACTATTAAGGTAATTACACAGTATGATGAAGAGAGGATTATTGTACTATTAAGGTCATTACACAGTATGATGAAGAGAGGATTATTAACTATTAAGGTAATTACACAGTATGATGAAGAGAGGAATATTAACTATTAAGGTAATTACACAGTATGATGAAGAGAGGATTATTAACTATTAAGGTAATTGCCCAGTATGATGAAGAGAGGATTATTAACTATTAAGGTAATTACCCAATATGATGAAGAGAGGATTATTAACTATTAAGGTAATTACACAGTATGATGAAGAGAGGATTATTGTACTATTAAGGTAATTACACAGTATGATGAAGAGAGGATTATTAACTATTAAGGTAATTATCCAGTATGATGAGAGAGGATTATTAACTATTAAGTTAATTACACAGTATGATGAAGAGAGGATTATTAACTATTAAGGTAATTACACAGTATGATGAAGAGAGGATTATTAACTATTAAGGTAATTACACAGTATGATGAAGAGAGGATTATTAACAATGAAGTTAATTACACAGTATGATGAAGAGAGGATTATTAACTATTAAGGTAATTACACAGTATGATGAAGAGAGGATTATTATCTATTAAGGTAATTACACAGTATGATGAAGAGAGGATTATTAACTATTAAGGTAATTACACAGTATGATGAAGAGAGGATTATTAACTATTAAGGTAATTACACAGTATGATGAAGAGAGGATTATTGTAATATTAATGTAATTACATTTACATTTACATTTTTAGTCATTTAGCAGACGCTCTTATCCAGAGCGAATTACAGTTAGTAAATACATATTTTTTTTATACTGGCCCCCCGTGGGAATCGAACCCACAACCCTGGCGTTGCAAACGCCATGCTCTATCAACTGAGCTACATCCCTGCCGGCCATTCCCTAATTACACAGTATGATGACAAGAAGATTATTAACTATTAAGGTAATTACACAGTATGATGAAGAGAGGATTATTAACTATTAAGGTAATTACACAGTATGATGAAGAGAGGATTATTAACTATTAAGGTAATTACACAATATGATGAAGAGAAGATTATTAACTATTAAGGTAATTACACAGTATGATGAAGAGAGGATTATTAACTATTAAGGTAATTACCCAGTATGATGAGAGAGGATTATTAACTATTAAGGTAATTACACAGTATGATGAAGAGAGGATTATTAACTATTAAGGTAATTACCCAGTATGATGAAGAGAGGATTATTAACTATTAAGTTAATTACACAGTATGATGAAGAGAGGATTATTAACTATTAAGGTAATTACACAGTATGATGAAGAGAGGATTATTAACTATTAAGGTAATTACACAGTATGATGAAGAGAGGATTATTAACAATGAAGTTAATTACACAGTATGATGAAGAGAGGATTATTAACTATTAAGGTAATTACACAGTATGATGAAGAGAGGATTATTAACTATTAAGGTAATTACACAGTATGATGAAGAGAGGATTATTAACTATTAAGGTAATTACACAGTATGATGAAGAGAGGATTATTAACTATTAAGGTAATTACACAGGACGATGAAGAGAGGATTATTAACAATTAAGTTAATTACACAGTATGATGAAGAGAGGATTATTAACTATTAAGGTAATTACACAGTATGATGAAGAGAGGATTATTAACTATTAAGGTAATTACACAGTATGATGAAGAGAGGATTATTAACTATTAAGGTAATTACACAGTATGATGAGAGGATTATTAACTATTAAGGTAATTACACAGTATGATGAAGAGAGGATTATTAGCTATTAAGGTAATTACACAGGACGATGAAGAGAGGATTATTAACAATGAAGTTAATTACACAGTATGATGAAGAGAGGATATTAACTATTAAGGTAATTACCCAGTATGATGAAGAGAGGATTATTAACTATTAAGGTAATTACACAGTATGATGAAGAGAGGATTATTAACTATTAAGGTAATTACACAGGATGATGAAGAAAGGATTATTAACTATTAAGGTAATTACACAGTATGATGAAGAGGGAATTATTGTAATATTAAGGTAATTACACAGGATGATGACGAAGATTATTAACTATTAAGGTAATTACACAGTATGATGAAGAGAGGATTATTAACTATTAAGGTAATTACACAGTATGATGACGAGAAGATTATTAACTATTAAGGTAATTACACAGTATGATGAAGAGAGGATTATTAACTATTAAGGTAATTACACAGTATGATGAAGAGAGGATTATTAACTATTAAGGTAATTACACAGTATGATGAAGAGAGGATTATTGTACTATTAAGGTCATTACACAGTATGATGAAGAGAGGATTATTAACTATTAAGGTAATTACACAGTATGATGAAGAGAGGATTATTAACTATTAAGGTAATTACACAGTATGATGAAGAGAGGATTATTAACTATTAAGGTAATTGCCCAGTATGATGAAGAGAGGATTATTAACTATTAAGGTAATTACCCAATATGATGAAGAGAGGATTATTAACTATTAAGGTAATTACACAGTATGATGAAGAGAGGATTATTGTACTATTAAGGTAATTACACAGTATGATGAAGAGAGGATTATTAACTATTAAGGTAATTATCCAGTATGATGAGAGAGGATTATTAACTATTAAGTTAATTACACAGTATGATGAAGAGAGGATTATTAACTATTAAGGTAATTACACAGTATGATGAAGAGAGGATTATTAACTATTAAGGTAATTACACAGTATGATGAAGAGAGGATTATTAACAATGAAGTTAATTACACAGTATGATGAAGAGAGGATTATTAACTATTAAGGTAATTACACAGTATGATGAAGAGAGGATTATTATCTATTAAGGTAATTACACAGTATGATGAAGAGAGGATTATTAACTATTAAGGTAATTACACAGTATGATGAAGAGAGGATTATTAACTATTAAGATAATTACACAGTATGATGAAGAGAGGATTATTAACTATTAAGGTAATTACACAGTATGATGAAGAGAGGATTATTGTAATATTAATGTAATTACATTTACATTTACATTTTTAGTCATTTAGCAGACGCTCTTATCCAGAGCGAATTACAGTTAGTAAATACATATTTTTTTTATACTGGCCCCCCGTGGGAATCGAACCCACAACCCTGGCGTTGCAAACGCCATGCTCTATCAACTGAGCTACATCCCTGCCGGCCATTCCCTAATTACACAGTATGATGACAAGAAGATTATTAACTATTAAGGTAATTACACAGTATGATGAAGAGAGGATTATTAACTATTAAGGTAATTACACAGTATGATGAAGAGAGGATTATTAACTATTAAGGTAATTACACAATATGATGAAGAGAAGATTATTAACTATTAAGGTAATTACACAGTATGATGAAGAGAGGATTATTAACTATTAAGGTAATTACTCAGTATGATGAAGAGAGGATTATTAACTATTAAGTTAATTACACAATATGATGAAGAGATGATTATTAACTATTAAGGTAATTACACAATATGATGAAGAGAGGATTATTAACTATTAAGGTAATTACACAGTATGATGAAGAGAGGATTATTAACTATTAAGGTAATTACACAGTATGATGAAGAGAGGATTATTAACTATTAAGGTAATTACACAGTATGATGAAGAGAGGATTATTAACTATTAAGGTAATTACACAGTATGATGAAGAGAGGATTATTAACTATTAAGGTAATTACACAGGACGATGAAGAGAGGATTATTAACAATGAAGTTAATTACACAGTATGATGAAGTGAGGATTATTAACTATTAAGGTAATTACCCAGTATGATGAAGAGAGGATTATTAACTATTAAGTTAATTACACAGTATGATGAAGAGAGGATTATTAACTATTAAGGTAATTACACAGTATGATGAAGAGAGGATTATTAACTATTAAGATAATTACACAGTATGATGAAGAGAGGATTATTAACTATTAAGGTAATTTCACAGTATGATGAAGAGAGATTTATTAACTATTAAGGTAATTACACAGTATGATGAAGAGAGAATTATTAACTATTAAGGTAATTACACAGTATGATGAAGAGAGGATTATTAACTATTAAGGTAATTACACAGTATGATGAAGAGAGGATTATTGTAATATTAATGTAATTACATTTACATTTACATTTTTAGTCATTTAGCAGACGCTCTTATCCAGAGCGAATTACAGTTAGTAAATACATATTTTTTTATACTGGCCCCGTGGGTAATCGAACCCACAACCCTGGCGTTGCAAACGCCATGCTCTATCAACTGAGCTACATCCCTGCCGGCCATTCCCTAATTACACAGTATGATGACAAGAAGATTATTAACTATTAAGGTAATTACACAGTATGATGAAGAGAGGATTATTAACTATTAAGGTAATTACACAGTATGATGAAGAGAGGATTATTAACTATTAAGGTAATTACACAGTATGATGAAGAGAGGATTATTAACTATTAAGGTAATTACACAATGTGATGAAGAGAGGATTATTAACTATTAAGGTAATTACACAGTATGATGAAGAGAGGATTATTAACTATTAAGGTAATTACACAGTATGATGAAGAGAGGATTATTAACTATTAAGGTAATTACACAGTATGATGAAGAGAGGATTATTAACTATTAAGGTAATTTCACAGGACGATGAAGAGAGGATTATTAACAATGAAGTTAATTACACAGTATGATGAAGAGAGGATTATTAACTATTAAGGTAATTACACAGTATGATGAAGAGAGGATTATTAACTATTAAGGTAATTACACAGTATGATGAAGAGAGGATTATTAACTATTAAGGTAATTGCCCAGTATGATGAAGAGAGGATTATTAACTATTAAGGTAATTATCCAGTATGATGAGAGAGGATTATTAACTATTAAGTTAATTACACAGTATGATGAAGAGAGGATTATTAACTATTAAGGTAATTACACAGTATGATGAAGAGAGGATTATTAACTATTAAGGTAATTACACAGTATGATGAAGAGAGGATTATTAACAATGAAGTTAATTACACAGTATGATGAAGAGAGGATTATTAACTATTAAGGTAATTACACAGTATGATGAAGAGAGGATTATTAACTATTAAGGTAATTACACAGTATGATGAAGAGAGGATTATTAACTATTAAGGTAATTACACAGTATGATGAAGAGAGGATTATTAACTATTAAGATAATTACACAGTATGATGAAGAGAGGATTATTAACTATTAAGGTAATTACACAGTATGATGAAGAGAGGATTATTGTAATATTAATGTAATTACATTTACATTTACATTTTTAGTCATTTAGCAGACGCTCTTATCCAGAGCGAATTACAGTTAGTAAATACATATTTTTTTTATACTGGCCCCCCGTGGGAATCGAACCCACAACCCTGGCGTTGCAAACGCCATGCTCTATCAACTGAGCTACATCCCTGCCGGCCATTCCCTAATTACACAGTATGATGACAAGAAGATTATTAACTATTAAGGTAATTACACAGTATGATGAAGAGAGGATTATTAACTATTAAGGTAATTACACAGTATGATGAAGAGAGGATTATTAACTATTAAGGTAATTACACAGTATGATGAAGAGAGGATTATTAACTATTAAGATAATTACACAGTATGATGAAGAGAGGATTATTAACTATTAAGGTAATTTCACAGTATGATGAAGAGAGATTTATTAACTATTAAGGTAATTACACAGTATGATGAAGAGAGAATTATTAACTATTAAGGTAATTACACAGTATGATGAAGAGAGGATTATTAACTATTAAGGTAATTACACAGTATGATGAAGAGAGGATTATTGTAATATTAATGTAATTACATTTACATTTACATTTTTAGTCATTTAGCAGACGCTCTTATCCAGAGCGAATTACAGTTAGTAAATACATATTTTTTTTATACTGGCCCCCCGTGGTAATCGAACCCACAACCCTGGCGTTGCAAACGCCATGCTCTATCAACTGAGCTACATCCCTGCCGGCCATTCCCTAATTACACAGTATGATGACAAGAAGATTATTAACTATTAAGGTAATTACACAGTATGATGAAGAGAGGATTATTAACTATTAAGGTAATTACACAGTATGATGAAGAGAGGATTATTAACTATTAAGGTAATTACACAGTATGATGAAGAGAGGATTATTAACTATTAAGGTAATTACACAATGTGATGAAGAGAGGATTATTAACTATTAAGGTAATTACACAGTATGATGAAGAGAGGATTATTAACTATTAAGGTAATTACACAGTATGATGAAGAGAGGATTATTAACTATTAAGGTAATTACACAGTATGATGAAGAGAGGATTATTAACTATTAAGGTAATTTCACGGGACGATGAAGAGAGGATTATTAACAATGAAGTTAATTACACAGTATGATGAAGAGAGGATTATTAACTATTAAGGTAATTACACAGTATGATGAAGAGAGGATTATTAACTATTAAGGTAATTACACAGTATGATGAAGAGAGGATTATTAACTATTAAGGTAATTGCCCAGTATGATGAAGAGAGGATTATTAACTATTAAGGTAATTATCCAGTATGATGAGAGAGGATTATTAACTATTAAGTTAATTACACAGTATGATGAAGAGAGGATTATTAACTATTAAGGTAATTACACAGTATGATGAAGAGAGGATTATTAACTATTAAGGTAATTACACAGTATGATGAAGAGAGGATTATTAACAATGAAGTTAATTACACAGTATGATGAAGAGAGGATTATTAACTATTAAGGTAATTACACAGTATGATGAAGAGAGGATTATTAACTATTAAGGTAATTACACAGTATGATGAAGAGAGGATTATTAACTATTAAGGTAATTACACAGTATGATGAAGAGAGGATTATTAACTATTAAGATAATTACACAGTATGATGAAGAGAGGATTATTAACTATTAAGGTAATTACACAGTATGATGAAGAGAGGATTATTGTAATATTAATGTAATTACATTTACATTTACATTTTTAGTCATTTAGCAGACGCTCTTATCCAGAGCGAATTACAGTTAGTAAATACATATTTTTTTTATACTGGCCCCCGTGGGAATCGAACCCACAACCCTGGCGTTGCAAACGCCATGCTCTATCAACTGAGCTACATCCCTGCCGGCCATTCCTAATTACACAGTATGATGACAAGAAGATTATTAACTATTAAGGTAATTACACAGTATGATGAAGAGAGGATTATTAACTATTAAGGTAATTACACAGTATGATGAAGAGAGGATTATTAACTATTAAGGTAATTACACAATATGATGAAGAGAAGATTATTAACTATTAAGGTAATTACACAGTATGATGAAGAGAGGATTATTAACTATTAAGGTAATTACACAGTATGATGAAGAGAGGATTATTAACTATTAAGGTAATTACACAATATGATGAAGAGATGATTATTAACTATTAAGGTAATTACACAATATGATGAAGAGAGGATTATTAACTATTAAGGTAATTACACAGTATGATGAAGAGAGGATTATTAACTATTAAGGTAATTACACAGTATGATGAAGAGAGGATTATTAACTATTAAGGTAATTACACAGTATGATGAAGAGAGGATTATTAACTATTAAGGTAATTACACAGTATGATGAAGAGAGGATTATTAACTATTAAGGTAATTACACAGGACGATGAAGAGAGGATTATTAACAATGAAGTTAATTACACAGTATGATGAAGTGAGGATTATTAACTATTAAGGTAATTACCCAGTATGATGAAGAGAGGATTATTAACTATTAAGTTAATTACACAGTATGATGAAGAGAGGATTATTAACTATTAAGGTAATTACACAGTATGATGAAGAGAGGATTATTAACTATTAAGATAATTACACAGTATGATGAAGAGAGGATTATTAACTATTAAGGTAATTTCACAGTATGATGAAGAGAGATTTATTAACTATTAAGGTAATTACACAGTATGATGAAGAGAGAATTATTAACTATTAAGGTAATTACACAGTATGATGAAGAGAGGATTATTAACTATTAAGGTAATTACACAGTATGATGAAGAGAGGATTATTGTAATATTAATGTAATTACATTTACATTTACATTTTTAGTCATTTAGCAGACGCTCTTATCCAGAGCGAATTACAGTTAGTAAATACATATTTTTTTTATACTGGCCCCCCGTGGGAATCGAACCCACAACCCTGGCGTTGCAAACGCCATGCTCTATCAACTGAGCTACATCCCTGCCGGCCATTCCCTAATTACACAGTATGATGACAAGAAGATTATTAACTATTAAGGTAATTACACAGTATGATGAAGAGAGGATTATTAACTATTAAGGTAATTACACAGTATGATGAAGAGAGGATTATTAACTATTAAGGTAATTACACAGTATGATGAAGAGAGGATTATTAACTATTAAGGTAATTACACAATGTGATGAAGAGAGGATTATTAACTATTAAGGTAATTACACAGTATGATGAAGAGAGGATTATTAACTATTAAGGTAATTACACAGTATGATGAAGAGAGGATTATTAACTATTAAGGTAATTACACAGTATGATGAAGAGAGGATTATTAACTATTAAGGTAATTTCACAGGACGATGAAGAGAGGATTATTAACAATGAAGTTAATTACACAGTATGATGAAGAGATGATTATTAACTATTAAGGTAATTACACAGTATGATGAAGAGAGGATTATTAACTATTAAGGTAATTACACAGTATGATGAAGAGAGGATTATTAACTATTAAGGTAATTACACAGTATGATGAAGAGAGGATTATTAACTATTAAGGTAATTACACAGGACGATGAAGAGAGGATTATTAACAATGAAGTTAATTACACAGTATGATGAAGAGAGGATTATTAACTATTAAGGTAATTACCCAGTATGATGAAGAGAGGATTATTAACTATTAAGGTAATTACACAGTATGATGAAGAGAGGATTATTAACTATTAAGGTAATTACACAGGATGATGAAGAGAGGATTATTAACTATTAAGGTAATTACACATTTTGATGAAGAGGGAATTATTGTAATATTAAGGTAATTACACAGTATGATGACGAGAAGATTATTAACTATTAAGGTAATTACACAGTATGATGAAGAGAGGATTATTAACTATTAAGGTAATTACACAGTATGATGACGAGAAGATTATTAACTATTGAGGTAATTACACAGTATGATGAAGAGAGGATTATTAACTATTAAGGTAATTACACAGTATGATGAAGAGAGGATTATTAACTATTAAGGTAATTACACAGTATGATGAAGAGAGGATTATTAACTATTAAGGTAATTACACAGGATGATGAAGAGAGGATTATTAACTATTAAGGTAATTACACAGTATGATGAAGAGGGAATTATTGTAATATTAAGGTAATTACACAGTATGATGACGAGAAGATTATTAACTATTAAGGTAATTACACAGTATGATGAATAGAGGATTATTAACTATTAAGGTCATTACACAGTATGATGACGAGAAGATTATTAACTATTAAGGTAATTACACAGTATGATGAAGAGAGGATTATTAACTATTAAGGTAATTACACAGTATGATGAAGAGAGGATTATTAACTATTAAGGTAATTACCCAGTATGATGAAGAGAGGATTATTAACTATTAAGGTAATTACACAGTATGATGAAGAGAGGATTATTAACTATTAAGGTAATTACACAGTATGATGAAGAGAGGATTATTAACTATTAAGGTAATTACACAGTATGATGAAGAGAGGATTATTAACTATTAAGGTAATTACACAGTATGATGAAGAGGGAATTATTGTAATATTGAGGTAATTACACAGTATGATGACGAGAAGATTATTAACTATTAAGGTAATTACACAGTATGATGAAGAGAGGATTATTAACTATTAAGGTAATTACACAGTATGATGACGAGAAGATTATTAACTATTAAGGTAATTACACAGTATGATGAAGAGAGGATTATTAACTATTAAGGTAATTACACAGTATGATGAAGAGAGGATTATTAACTATTAAGGTAATTACACAGTATGATGAAGAGAGGATTATTAACTATTAAGGTAATTACACAGGATGATGAAGAGAGGATTATTAACTATTAAGGTAATTACACAGTATGATGAAGAGGGAATTATTGTAATATTAAGGTAATTACACAGTATGATGACGAGAAGATTATTAACTATTAAGGTAATTACACAGTATGATGAAGAGAGGATTATTAACTATTAAGGTAATTACACAGTATGATGACGAGAAGATTATTAACTATTAAGGTAATTACACAGTATGATGAAGAGAGGATTATTAACTATTAAGGTAATTACACAGTATGATGAAGAGAGGATTATTAACTATTAAGGTAATTACCCAGTATGATGAAGAGAGGATTATTAACTATTAAGGTAATTACACAGTATGATGAAGAGAGGATTATTGTACTATTAAGGTAATTACACAGTATGATGAAGAGAGGATTATTAACTATTAAGGTAATTACACAGGATGATGAAGAGAGGATTATTAACTATTAAGGTAATTACACAGTATGATAAAGAGGGAATTATTGTAATATTAAGGTAATTACACAGTATGATGACGAGAAGATTATTAACTATTAAGGTAATTACACAGTATGATGAAGAGAGGATTATTAACTATTAAGGTAATTACACAGTATGATGACGAGAAGATTATTAACTATTAAGGTAATTACACAGTATGATGAAGAGAGGATTATTAACTATTAAGGTAATTACACAGTATGATGAAGAGAGGATCATTAACTATTAAGGTAATTACACAGTATGATGAAGAGAGGATTATTAACTATTAAGGTAATTACACAGTATGATGAAGAGGGAATTATT
The DNA here is from genome assembly GCF_020615455.1 of Coregonus clupeaformis. Classification (NCBI taxonomy): domain Eukaryota; kingdom Metazoa; phylum Chordata; class Actinopteri; order Salmoniformes; family Salmonidae; genus Coregonus; species Coregonus clupeaformis. The sequence continues at coordinate 32,864,606 of NC_059203.1, read as the reverse complement.
GTAATATTAAGGTAATTACACAGTATGATGACGAGAAGATTATTAACTATTAAGGTAATTACACAGTATGATGAAGAGAGGATTATTAACTATTAAGGTAATTACACAGTATGATGACGAGAAGATTATTAACTATTAAGGTAATTACACAGTATGATGAAGAGAGGATTATTAACTATTAAGGTAATTACACAGTATGATGAAGAGGGAATTATTGTAATATTGAGGTAATTACACAGTATGATGACGAAAGATTATTAACTATTAAGGTAATTACACAGTATGATGAAGAGAGGATTATTAACTATTAAGGTAATTACACAGTATGATGACGAGAAGATTATTAACTATTAAGGTAATTACACAGTATGATGAAGAGAGGATTATTAACTATTAAGGTAATTACACAGTATGATGAAGAGAGGATTATTAACTATTAAGGTAATTACACAGTATGATGAAGAGAGGATTATTAACTATTAAGGTAATTACACAGGATGATGAAGAGAGGATTATTAACTATTAAGGTAATTACACAGTATGATGAAGAGGGAATTATTGTAATATTAAGGTAATTACACAGTATGATGACGAGAAGATTATTAACTATTAAGGTAATTACACAGTATGATGAAGAGAGGATTATTAACTATTAAGGTAATTACACAGTATGATGACGAAAGATTATTAACTATTAAGGTAATTACACAGTATGATGAAGAGAGGATTATTAACTATTAAGGTAATTACACAGTATGATGAAGAGAGGATTATTAACTATTAAGGTAATTACCCAGTATGATGAAGAGAGGATTATTAACTATTAAGGTAATTACACAGTATGATGAAGAGAGGATTATTGTACTATTAAGGTAATTACACAGTATGATGAAGAGAGGATTATTAACTATTAAGGTAATTACACAGGATGATGAAGAGAGGATTATTAACTATTAAGGTAATTACACAGTATGATAAAGAGGGAATTATTGTAATATTAAGGTAATTACACAGTATGATGACGGAAGATTATTAACTATTAAGGTAATTACACAGTATGATGAAGAGAGGATTATTAACTATTAAGGTAATTACACAGTATGATCACGAGAAGATTATTAACTATTAAGGTAATTACACAGTATGATGAAGAGAGGATTATTAACTATTAAGGTAATTACACAGTATGATGAAGAGAGGATCATTAACTATTAAGGTAATTACACAGTATGATGAAGAGAGGATTATTAACTATTAAGGTAATTACACAGTATGATGAAGAGGGAATTATTGTAATATTAAGGTAATTACACAGTATGATGACGAAAGATTATTAACTATTAAGGTAATTACACAGTATGATGAAGAGAGGATTATTAACTATTAAGGTAATTACACAGTATGATGACGAGAAGATTATTAACTATTAAGGTAATTACACAGTATGATGAAGAGAGGATTATTAACTATTAAGGTAATTACACAGTATGATGAAGAGAGGATCATTAACTATTAAGGTAATTACACAGTATGATGAAGAGAGGATTATTAACTATTAAGGTAATTACACAGGATGATGAAGAGAGGATTATTAACTATTAAGGTAATTACACAGTATGATGAAGAGGGAATTATTGTAATATTAAGGTAATTACACAGTATGATGAAGAGAGGATTATTAACTATTAAGGTAATTACACAGGACGATGAAGAGAGAATTATTAACTATTAAGGTAATTACCCAGTATGATGAAGAGAGGATTATTAACTATTAAGGTAATTACACAGTATGATGAAGAGAGGATTATTGTACTATTTAGGTAATTACACAGTATGATGAAGAGAGGATTATTAACTATTAAGGTAATTACACAGTATGATGAAGAGAGGATTATTAACTATTAAGGTAATTACCCAGTATGATGAAGAGAGGATTATTAACTATTAAGGTAATTACCCAGTATGATGAGAGAGGATTATTAACTATTAAGGTAATTACACAGTATGATGAAGAGAGGATTATTAACTATTAAGGTAATTACCCAGTATGATGAAGAGAGGATTATTAACTATTAAGTTAATTACACAGTATGATGAAGAGAGGATTATTAACTATTAAGGTAATTACACAGTATGATGAAGAGAGGATTATTAACTATTAAGATAATTACACAGTATGATGAAGAGAGGATTATTAACTATTAAGGTAATTTCACAGTATGATGAAGAGAGGATTATTAACTATTAAGGTAATTACACAGTATGATGAAGAGAGGATTATTAACTATTAAGGTAATTACACAGTATGATGAAGAGAGGATTATTAACTATTAAGGTAATTACACAGTATGATGAAGAGAGGATTATTAACTATTAAGGTAATTACACAGTATGATGAAGAGAGGATTATTAACTATTAAGGTAATTACACAGTATGATGAAGAGAGGATTATTAACTATTAAGGTAATTACACAGTATGATGAAGAGAGGATTATTAACTATTAAGGTAATTACACAGGACGATGAAGAGAGAATTATTAACAATGAAGTTAATTACACAGTATGATGAAGAGAGGATTATTAACTATTAAGGTAATTACACAGTATGATGAAGAGAGGATTATTAACTATTAAGGTAATTACACAGTATGATGAAGAGAGGATTATTAACTATTAAGGTAATTACACAGTATGATGAAGAGAGGATTATTAACTATTAAGGTAATTACACAGGACGATGAAGAGAGGATTATTAACAATGAAGTTAATTACACAGTATGATGAAGAGAGGATTATTAACTATTAAGGTAATTACCCAGTATGATGAAGAGAGGATTATTAACTATTAAGGTAATTACACAGTATGATGAAGAGAGGATTATTAACTATTAAGGTAATTACACAGGATGATGAGGAGAGGATTATTAACTATTAAGGTAATTACACAGTATGATGAAGAGGCAATTATTGTAATATTAAGGTAATTACACAGTATGATGACGAGAAGATTATTAACTATTAAGGTAATTACACAGTATGATGAAGAGAGGATTATTTAACTATTAAGGTAATTACACAGTATGATGACGAAAGATTATTAACTATTAAGGTAATTACACAGTATGATGAAGAGAGGATTATTAACTATTAAGGTAATTACACAGTATGATGAAGAGAGGATTATTAACTATTAAGGTAATTACCCAGTATGATGAAGAGAGGATTATTAACTATTAAGGTAATTACACAGTATGATGAAGAGAGGATTATTGTACTATTAAGGTAATTACACAGTATGATGAAGAGAGGATTATTAACTATTAAGGTAATTACACAGTATGATGAAGAGAGGATTATTAACTATTAAGGTAATTACCCAGTATGATGAAGAGAGGATTATTAACTATTAAGGTAATTACCCAGTATGATGAGAGAGGATTATTAACTATTAAGGTAATTACACAGTATGATGAAGAGAGGATTATTAACTATTAAGGTAATTACACAGTATGATGAAGAGAGGATTATTAACTATTAAGGTAATTACACCGCATGATGAAGAGAGGATTATTAACTATTAAGGTAATTACACAGGATGATGAATGAGGATTATTAACTATTAAGGTAATTACACAGTATGATGAAGAGAGGATTATTAACTATTAAGGTAATTACACAGTATGATGAAGAGAGGATTATTAACTATTAAGGTAATTACACAGTATGATGAAGAGAGGATTATTGTAATATTAATGTAATTACATTTACATTTACATTTTTAGTCATTTAGCAGACGCTCCTATCCAGAGCGACTTACAGTTAGTGAATACATATTTTTTATACTGGCCCCCCGTGGGAATCGAACCCACAACCCTGGCGTTGCAAACGCCATGCTCTATCAACTGAGCTACATCCCTGCCGGCCATTCCCTAATTACACAGTATGATGACAAGAAGATTATTAACTATTAAGGTAATTACACAGTATGATGAAGAGAGGATTATTAACTATTAAGGTAATTACACAGTATGATGAAGAGAGGATTATTAACTATTAAGGTAATTACACAGGATGATGAAGAGAGGATTATTAACTATTAAGGTAATTACACAGTATGATGAAGAGAGGATTATTAACTATTAAGGTAATTACACAGTATGATGAAGAGAGGATTATTAACTATTAAGGTAATTACACAGTATGATGAAGAGGGAATTATTGTAATATTAAGGTAATTACACAGTATGATGACGAGAAGATTATTAACTATTAAGGTAATTACACAGTATGATGAAGAGAGGATTATTAACTATTAAGGTAATTACACAGTATGATGACGAGAAGATTATTAACTATTAAGGTAATTACACAGTATGATGAAGAGAGGATTATTAACTATTAAGGTAATTACACAGTATGATGAAGAGAGGATCATTAACTATTAAGGTAATTACACAGTATGATGAAGAGAGGATTATTAACTATTAAGGTAATTACACAGGATGATGAAGAGAGGATTATTAACTATTAAGGTAATTACACAGTATGATGAAGAGGGAATTATTGTAATATTAAGGTAATTACACAGTATGATGAAGAGAGGATTATTAACTATTAAGGTAATTACACAGGACGATGAAGAGAGAATTATTAACTATTAAGGTAATTACCCAGTATGATGAAGAGAGGATTATTAACTATTAAGGTAATTACACAGTATGATGAAGAGAGGATTATTGTACTATTTAGGTAATTACACAGTATGATGAAGAGAGGATTATTAACTATTAAGGTAATTACACAGTATGATGAAGAGAGGATTATTAACTATTAAGGTAATTACCCAGTATGATGAAGAGAGGATTATTAACTATTAAGGTAATTACCCAGTATGATGAGAGAGGATTATTAACTATTAAGGTAATTACACAGTATGATGAAGAGAGGATTATTAACTATTAAGGTAATTACCCAGTATGATGAAGAGAGGATTATTAACTATTAAGTTAATTACACAGTATGATGAAGAGAGGATTATTAACTATTAAGGTAATTACACAGTATGATGAAGAGAGGATTATTAACTATTAAGATAATTACACAGTATGATGAAGAGAGGATTATTAACTATTAAGGTAATTTCACAGTATGATGAAGAGAGGATTATTAACTATTAAGGTAATTACACAGTATGATGAAGAGAGGATTATTAACTATTAAGGTAATTACACAGTATGATGAAGAGAGGATTATTAACTATTAAGGTAATTACACAGTATGATGAAGAGAGGATTATTAACTATTAAGGTAATTACACAGTATGATGAAGAGAGGATTATTAACTATTAAGGTAATTACACAGTATGATGAAGAGAGGATTATTAACTATTAAGGTAATTACACAGTATGATGAAGAGAGGATTATTAACTATTAAGGTAATTACACAGGACGATGAAGAGAGAATTATTAACAATGAAGTTAATTACACAGTATGATGAAGAGAGGATTATTAACTATTAAGGTAATTACACAGTATGATGAAGAGAGGATTATTAACTATTAAGGTAATTACACAGTATGATGAAGAGAGGATTATTAACTATTAAGGTAATTACACAGTATGATGAAGAGAGGATTATTAACTATTAAGGTAATTACACAGGACGATGAAGAGAGGATTATTAACAATGAAGTTAATTACACAGTATGATGAAGAGAGGATTATTAACTATTAAGGTAATTACCCAGTATGATGAAGAGAGGATTATTAACTATTAAGGTAATTACACAGTATGATGAAGAGAGGATTATTAACTATTAAGGTAATTACACAGGATGATGAGGAGAGGATTATTAACTATTAAGGTAATTACACAGTATGATGAAGAGGCAATTATTGTAATATTAAGGTAATTACACAGTATGATGACGAGAAGATTATTAACTATTAAGGTAATTACACAGTATGATGAAGAGAGGATTATTTAACTATTAAGGTAATTACACAGTATGATGACGAGAAGATTATTAACTATTAAGGTAATTACACAGTATGATGAAGAGAGGATTATTAACTATTAAGGTAATTACACAGTATGATGAAGAGAGGATTATTAACTATTAAGGTAATTACCCAGTATGATGAAGAGAGGATTATTAACTATTAAGGTAATTACACAGTATGATGAAGAGAGGATTATTGTACTATTAAGGTAATTACACAGTATGATGAAGAGAGGATTATTAACTATTAAGGTAATTACACAGTATGATGAAGAGAGGATTATTAACTATTAAGGTAATTACCCAGTATGATGAAGAGAGGATTATTAACTATTAAGGTAATTACCCAGTATGATGAGAGAGGATTATTAACTATTAAGGTAATTACACAGTATGATGAAGAGAGGATTATTAACTATTAAGGTAATTACACAGTATGATGAAGAGAGGATTATTAACTATTAAGGTAATTACACCGCATGATGAAGAGAGGATTATTAACTATTAAGGTAATTACACAGGATGATGAATGAGGATTATTAACTATTAAGGTAATTACACAGTATGATGAAGAGAGGATTATTAACTATTAAGGTAATTACACAGTATGATGAAGAGAGGATTATTAACTATTAAGGTAATTACACAGTATGATGAAGAGAGGATTATTGTAATATTAATGTAATTACATTTACATTTACATTTTTAGTCATTTAGCAGACGCTCCTATCCAGAGCGACTTACAGTTAGTGAATACATATTTTTTTTATACTGGCCCCCCGTGGGAATCGAACCCACAACCCTGGCGTTGCAAACGCCATGCTCTATCAACTGAGCTACATCCCTGCCGGCCATTCCCTAATTACACAGTATGATGACAAGAAGATTATTAACTATTAAGGTAATTACACAGTATGATGAAGAGAGGATTATTAACTATTAAGGTAATTACACAGTATGATGAAGAGAGGATTATTAACTATTAAGGTAATTACACAGGATGATGAAGAGAGGATTATTAACTATTAAGGTAATTACACAGTATGATGAAGAGAGGATTATTAACTATTAAGGTAATTACACAGTATGATGAAGAGAGGATTATTAACTATTAAGGTAATTACACAGTATGATGAAGAGGGAATTATTGTAATATTAAGGTAATTACACAGTATGATGACGAGAAGATTATTAACTATTAAGGTAATTACACAGTATGATGAAGAGAGGATTATTAACTATTAAGGTAATTACACAGTATGATGACGGAAGATTATTAACTATTAAGGTAATTACACAGTATGATGAAGAGAGGATTATTAACTATTAAGGTAATTACACAGTATGATGAAGAGAGGATCATTAACTATTAAGGTAATTACACAGTATGATGAAGAGAGGATTATTAACTATTAAGGTAATTACACAGGATGATGAAGAGAGGATTATTAACTATTAAGGTAATTACACAGTATGATGAAGAGGGAATTATTGTAATATTAAGGTAATTACACAGTATGATGAAGAGAGGATTATTAACTATTAAGGTAATTACACAGGACGATGAAGAGAGAATTATTAACTATTAAGGTAATTACCCAGTATGATGAAGAGAGGATTATTAACTATTAAGGTAATTACACAGTATGATGAAGAGAGGATTATTGTACTATTTAGGTAATTACACAGTATGATGAAGAGAGGATTATTAACTATTAAGGTAATTACACAGTATGATGAAGAGAGGATTATTAACTATTAAGGTAATTACCCAGTATGATGAAGAGAGGATTATTAACTATTAAGGTAATTACCCAGTATGATGAGAGAGGATTATTAACTATTAAGGTAATTACACAGTATGATGAAGAGAGGATTATTAACTATTAAGGTAATTACCCAGTATGATGAAGAGAGGATTATTAACTATTAAGTTAATTACACAGTATGATGAAGAGAGGATTATTAACTATTAAGGTAATTACACAGTATGATGAAGAGAGGATTATTAACTATTAAGATAATTACACAGTATGATGAAGAGAGGATTATTAACTATTAAGGTAATTTCACAGTATGATGAAGAGAGGATTATTAACTATTAAGGTAATTACACAGTATGATGAAGAGAGGATTATTAACTATTAAGGTAATTACACAGTATGATGAAGAGAGGATTATTAACTATTAAGGTAATTACACAGTATGATGAAGAGAGGATTATTAACTATTAAGGTAATTACACAGTATGATGAAGAGAGGATTATTAACTATTAAGGTAATTACACAGTATGATGAAGAGAGGATTATTAACTATTAAGGTAATTACACAGTATGATGAAGAGAGGATTATTAACTATTAAGGTAATTACACAGGATGATGAAGAGAGAATTATTAACAATGAAGTTAATTACACAGTATGATGAAGAGAGGATTATTAACTATTAAGGTAATTACACAGTATGATGAAGAGAGGATTATTAACTATTAAGGTAATTACACAGTATGATGAAGAGAGGATTATTAACTATTAAGGTAATTACACAGTATGATGAAGAGAGGATTATTAACTATTAAGGTAATTACACAGGACGATGAAGAGAGGATTATTAACAATGAAGTTAATTACACAGTATGATGAAGAGAGGATTATTAACTATTAAGGTAATTACCCAGTATGATGAAGAGAGGATTATTAACTATTAAGGTAATTACACAGTATGATGAAGAGAGGATTATTAACTATTAAGGTAATTACACAGGATGATGAGGAGAGGATTATTAACTATTAAGGTAATTACACAGTATGATGAAGAGGCAATTATTGTAATATTAAGGTAATTACACAGTATGATGACGAGAAGATTATTAACTATTAAGGTAATTACACAGTATGATGAAGAGAGGATTATTTAACTATTAAGGTAATTACACAGTATGATGACGAGAAGATTATTAACTATTAAGGTAATTACACAGTATGATGAAGAGAGGATTATTAACTATTAAGGTAATTACACAGTATGATGAAGAGAGGATTATTAACTATTAAGGTAATTACCCAGTATGATGAAGAGAGGATTATTAACTATTAAGGTAATTACACAGTATGATGAAGAGAGGATTATTGTACTATTAAGGTAATTACACAGTATGATGAAGAGAGGATTATTAACTATTAAGGTAATTACACAGTATGATGAAGAGAGGATTATTAACTATTAAGGTAATTACCCAGTATGATGAAGAGAGGATTATTAACTATTAAGGTAATTACCCAGTATGATGAGAGAGGATTATTAACTATTAAGGTAATTACACAGTATGATGAAGAGAGGATTATTAACTATTAAGGTAATTACACAGTATGATGAAGAGAGGATTATTAACTATTAAGGTAATTACACCGCATGATGAAGAGAGGATTATTAACTATTAAGGTAATTACACAGGATGATGAATGAGGATTATTAACTATTAAGGTAATTACACAGTATGATGAAGAGAGGATTATTAACTATTAAGGTAATTACACAGTATGATGAAGAGAGGATTATTAACTATTAAGGTAATTACACAGTATGATGAAGAGAGGATTATTGTAATATTAATGTAATTACATTTACATTTACATTTTTAGTCATTTAGCAGACGCTCCTATCCAGAGCGACTTACAGTTAGTGAATACATATTTTTTTTATACTGGCCCCCGTGGGAATCGAACCCACAACCCTGGCGTTGCAAACGCCATGCTCTATCAACTGAGCTACATCCCTGCCGGCCATTCCCTAATTACACAGTATGATGACAAGAAGATTATTAACTATTAAGGTAATTACACAGTATGATGAAGAGAGGATTATTAACTATTAAGGTAATTACACAGTATGATGAAGAGAGGATTATTAACTATTAAGGTAATTACACAGGATGATGAAGAGAGGATTATTAACTATTAAGGTAATTACACAGTATGATGAAGAGAGGATTATTAACTATTAAGGTAATTACACAGTATGATGAAGAGAGGATTATTAACTATTAAGGTAATTACACAGTATGATGAAGAGAGGATTATTAACTATTAAGGTAATTACACAGTATGATGAAGAGAGGATTATTAACTATTAACGTAATTACACAGGATGATGAAGAGAGGATTATTAACCACTAAGGTAATTACACAGTACATTATTATTTTCTTCAAACATTGTACAAACAATTGCCAAAAATGACCTGCTACTACCATGTTACTTCTAGGTAAATACACCGTAATTTCTGTATTGTAGAATAAAATCTTATATAAAAGTGCTTTCCTATGCCATCCACTCATTTTATGGATCGAAAGGGATTCCATCCTCGATATATGATTGATTCATTCCTATATGGCTGACTGGTGCAACTGACAGAGATGTAAAAGCTGAAAGCTTTCTTCTCCTCTCAGTCTAATGGGGTTTTAAGTATTGGCCTTTATGGATGCTAATGTTCGCTAATGATGACAGGTCCACGAGGAGGATTGGCCGGTGTGTGTGTGTGTGTGTGTGTGTGTGTGCTGTGTGTGTGTGTGTGTGTGTGTGTGTGTGTTTTACTGTGTGTGTGTGTCTGTGTGTGTGTTTGTGCGAGTGTGCGTGTGTGCTATCAGGTCCTCTTGGTTTACTATCAAGCTAAATGTTGTTGAGGAGTCTCAATTATGAAATCATACATTTTTAATCTGTTTTCTCCGTTACACACACAAACACACTTTTGTAATCTGACAGCCGAAAAGAAACACTCCCACACTCCCTCACACACAGAGATATATCGTGCCAACCGGTATGTCTTTATTATAGGCTAGTGTATGATTAATTTGATTAGCCTACATGTAGCCTCTAGTTTGTATTGACATTTCAGGTGTCATAAAGCTATTCTATTCGGAGAGATCATACTTAGTTGAATGGCTGCTTTTTTGAGGCTCCTTTGGGGACTTAGGGACTAGTGAGAGGATGACCTGGTTTCTAATTTTCTACTCTCAGCCTGGTCTGTAGCTACCCGTTTTAACAGAGCTCAACCAGACAGATGAGAATCAACTGTGCAGTGGATTAGATCTTTCTTTCCAAAGGAATATCGTCCTTTTATTAATCTGCAGACAATATGCTACCTGAGGTCGTTTTGCGATTCTCAAAGCCAATGCTGTTATTCTAACGGAGGTGCTGAAATCCAACGATTCTTTGCCCAGAGATAACAGGTAGGCTACCTAAGTCTCCTACTTTGTGTGACTGTTGATAAAATATTGTTTCTAAATAGGCTAGCCTACTTTATAGGCTTTTCAACCTTTTCAACAAGCACAAGTGAAGATGATTTCATGTTCTCATGGCATGGATTATTTGACACTGACTGGATTGACTCCACGACTGTGATAGATTCTGCTCTCCCGATAGTTAAACTTTTAGTGCTTCTGAGATGGCTTAAAAACGACTACATTATCAAATTAATATATGTCATATGTTCTCTTGTATTTGTTTAAGATGTATTTTAAAACACTGCTATTTGAGTTTGGCTTTTCATTTAGCCTACATTTTTTCATCTGGTTCAATCAAGTTAATTTGCATGTCCTCTTACCGGTGTACAGTATATGATAGGCTATGCAGCACTTCCTCGTCATATCATCTGGTCAGTTATTTTAAGGCTCAAAATAAGGTCGCTTGCTGTAAAGTGTGACTCTCAGTGAAATAGAACATTTGACATCACTGTAGTAAAACACCAGGGTCCACATGTTTTTGGTTTGAATTAAATAAAATTGCAAGACCATGCTTCATTATTTAGCTATAGATTATGTGATTTCATGTTATTTTGATATATGATAAATAATATTCTACTAATATGTTCTTACTTTAGGTTTTACTCTGGCTCAGTGGTATTCAAGTGGTAATAAATTAGTGGTAATAAATTAGTGGTATTTATCCTAGGAGTTATTTCCAACCACTTTGATTGTTCTCATGTCTCCTGTTGATTTTATTGTTGATATGAAGGTGATATTGGCTCATGGCCAGCCTGCAACAGGAGTACCCCCTGGTCCTGCTGGGTATTCTGGAGGAGCTGGCCGCTATGCGCCACTGGCTCTCCTTCCAGGACCTGTGTCGAATGGTCAGCACCCGCTTCGACCTGCAGCACCTCACAGAGCTTAGGAGCCTGCTGTTCTCCGCAGCCTGCCGCGACCCCTGTTTCCCCGCCACCCTCTTCAGAGACAGGGTCACCCCCAAGGGACTGGGGACATCCCCGATAGGTGTGGCAGCTGACATCGTCACCATATTCAACCTCATTCAAATGACGGGTGGGGCTCCCGATGAGGCCCAGCCTGCCCAGCCAATGAAAGCCAAGCCCGCCCCCCACATCGACCAATCCCCAGAGCCCTCTTTGCAAAGCTCTTTGCCCATCACTGACGAGGCGAGAATCTCCAGACGTGAAAGGGTGCGCACCCTTTCAGACTCTCAGACCCTCTCAGGCCCCATCGACCCGAGCTTGCTCTGGCCCAAATCAAATTACTCGTTCCGCAAGCGCGCCAGTCTCCCTCCCGATCCCCTCTCTCTGGTCTCCTCATCCCCTCCGAGCCGTGCCAGGGCTGTGTCTTTCGACTGGCGACACAACACCCCGCTGTTCGCTGGCAGCGGCAGCATCCCAGGCATGCAGAGCATCTACCTCCCCCTGGAGACAGACAGCGAGTCCTCCAAGGATTCCCTGAGTGGAGACTCGGCACCCAGGGATCCCGGATCGGAGCCAGGATCGGAGCCGGGATCACAGCCAGGATCGGAGCGGCATTCCTGCGTGAAGAAGAGAGACATCTTCAAGAAGGACTTCCACAACCAGTCACAACTGGTTCCCCATGTGACCATCAGTACTGAGTCTCAGACTCCAAGAGGAGGAGTAGGACAAAGAGGGAGGCAGGAACTTTTTTCCAACCGCAGCTTTGAGCTGCTATCCAACCCGTATCCTTCTCCAACTGTCGGTAGGTCTTCTCCGGAGCGCCGGGCCAAACATGAAAGCCTGGACGACCTCCAGGACTCCACGTACTTTGGCCCAGGGGATACTATTCAAGAATGGTCCCCTCTCCACCTCCAACCTCCCAGGGCCCAGAGGCCAGGGTGGGCCGACAAGAGCCTGAGTCTGGACGACAGGGTGGTGGGCTTAGTGGGTGTGGGCTTGGATGGCTCTGAGGGCTCTCTTCAGGTGAGACTCACTCCCAGCCCCACCACAAACAACCTTGGTGGGGGGTTGTCCCCTCCAAAGGGATGGGAGGGGACCTCCATTCCCGCACTTGGAGGAAGGGGGTTGATGGCCTGTAACAGGGGCACCCAGACCGACACCATGTCAGACCCGCGGCGCCTGCGCAGCCTGGTGCACGCCGACCGCCTGTCTTTCATGACCTCGATGGATGACCCCGACATGATGGGCGAGGATGACATCAGCGCCATCTTCCGCTTCCTGGATGACATGAGCATGTGTGGCTCCACAGGGGTCCTCCACCCCCATGACGTGGGCCCCTCGGCAGCCCAGGACACCCCGGAGGCGCGGCGCGGCCGCCTGGGCCAGCTCCAGAGGCTCTTTCACTCCCTGGATGGCAGCGACGACGGTGGGCTCAAGGCCAGCGTGTGTAAACTCCTCCTGAGAATGGGCCAGATCGAGCGGCGCCTGGAGTCACTGTCCGAGGTCAAGGCTGAGATCTCCCAGGTGCTCTCCTTCCTCCAGCGACTGGATGAGAAGATACAAGAACAGGCCATGGGAGGGGGAGGAGGGGGTGGAGGTAGGTGGCTGGGACCGCCCAGTGGTGTTGGGTCTTCCCTAGGTAGCCTGAGCCATTCGCTCACTCCTGGGTCTGGTGGCTCCTCGGAACCCCAGCCCCTGTCTGTATCTGGGCATTCGTTTGGCAGCCTGGACTGGAACCGGTGGGGCAGCAGCCAAAGGAAGACAGAGACAAACGGAGGTCTGAGCGAGACCGAAGGGGGGAAGAAGGTGGTGCTCTCTCGGCTGGCCTCCTCCAAGCCTGAGGAGAAGAGTGGCGTAGACTCCAAACGGCCGAGCGTCGTCTCCAACTCGTCTGCGCGGGATTGGACGGTGTCATTCTCGAAAAGTAAAGACGTCAAGGCCCAGCCTGGAAAAAAACGACAGGTGATGTATGACCTTAGTCAGTGCAACAGTGTATGTGAGTGTGTGTGTGTGTGTGTGTGTGTGTGTGTGTGTGTGTGTGTGTGTGTGTGTGTGTGTGTGTGTGTGTGTGTGTAAGTATGCACACATTAATTCGTTTTGAATACTCAAATCTAAAGCAGAGTCAGACATGTAATTAGCTGGCCTGTTGGTCAGACTGTGGTTTAGGTGGTCAGTTGTTTACATAGTTGATTAGTATAACCCATGGCTCTTTTAATGTCAGTGCAGGACTGCCTTTCATTGTACACTCGTCAAAAAAAGGGTTCAGCTGTCCCCATAGGAGAAACCTTTTTGGTTCCAAGTAGAACCCTTTTGGGTTACATGTAGAATCCTCTGTGGAAAGTGTTCTACATGGAGCCAAAAAGGTTTTTAACTGGAACCAATAAGGGTTCTTCAAATGGTTATCCTATGGGGACAGCTGAAGAACCCTTTTAGGTTCTAAATAGCACCTTTTTTTTCTGAGAGTGCAATCAGTAATCTTCCACTTAGGACAAGAAGGCAAGAGAAAGTCTGCTTGTGTGTATCCAGTTTGTTCACACGTTTATTCCAATATGACAACTTCTGTTTCTGCCTTTACGTTTGCTCTATTTTTCTCTCTTCCTCCTTCTCATCCATCCGCATTCGCTCTTTCACATCTTTGACTCAATCCCTCCATGCAGATGGACCAATCAAACAACTCCGCCCAGAGTCATAAGCTCCCCCCTCAAAAACACTCCCAACTGGTGGAACCGGTGTTCAGTTCCTCTCTCTTGCGTCAGAAGGGTGGTGGGTTGACCAATCCCGGGTTGTCCTCTGGGCTGCCCTGTGACCCCAGATTGGATGGTGGGAGAGGAGGAGCCCCGGTCTGGACCGTGGAGGAGAGAGAGGCCAGAATGTCCCCTCTGGACCTACAGGTACATTAGGATCTTATTGGCCTTTTGGTAACACTTTCCTTTAATACAACCACAGGCCACATTTAATCATTTAATCAGCTTGCAGGCCGTATCTGGCCCGCCGGCCCCCAGTTTGAGACCCCTGCTTTCCAAGAGGAAATGTTTTGTTGTTATTATGAGCACTTACAATGTCTTATTATAAGCTTAAATGTATGAATATGCTGTCAATATTCAACAGACTGAAAACAGATGTTATTCAGTCATCTGAAAACAGATGTTATTCAGTCAGGGTCTTGTGATGCACTATAACTGCATCATAATGCATTAGGTAAAGTTTCACAGAGCTTTCTCCTAAAATGATATAAACCAGGATTAGTCATTGAATCTTCAGAAAATATATCTGAACTGGGATCCAAATGGAACTCCCAGTGAATAAGACTTTTAATGAAACAACTGGAACGGTTATCTATCTGACTCTCTAACATCTGGCATGATAGAGCGGTGGTGACCTAATGTTTTGTCTCGTAGGCCCAGGAGCCTCTAAACCCCAATAACCTGGAGTTTTGGATGGAGGACATCTACACGCCAGGTTACAACACACTGCTTAGGCGCAAAGAGGCCGACCAGCGCAGAGCCAAAGCCTGCAAGCTGGGGGCGCTCATCTTCACAGCCATTACCATAATCCTTGTCATCGTCATCCCCATCGCCACCATGAGCTCCTGAGGCTCTGATTGGATGTCAGACAGGAAACCTCCAAACATAGACTGACTTGATTGGTTGATTAGTGATGACGAGATACAGGGATTCTGAAGTCTGAATGCAGTGTTTATCTGATACATAACTTTTCTTTTTCATATAATGATGTAGGGGACTAATATGCCCTACATATACCATGCTTTTGCACCACTATTCTCAGGGGAGAGTAATAACAAAAGACGAAGCTAAACTAATGCAAACACTTTGTGAATCCCCATGTTATCACAGTCAGTTATGCCCTTGAGTGCTATTTTGGCCTTATCCTGTTGCCCTTACTGGGCTCATTTCTTTCAAGCACAACTGAAAAAATTCAAAATTGTAAAAAGCACAGCATTTGTGTGGGTCTACTGTCTGACTTTGAATGCCTTTGTTTCTCACTAAGCAGTATGGTACAGTAAGTTATGTTGAATAAAACAACTTTTGTTGTCATAGTGGTTTTTCAAGAGTGGGAAATCTGTGATTTCCGCAATTTTTCGCTGGCTAAGCCAATGTGTTTGTTTCATGAAACATGCCACACCTGTTTGCAGGGCCTTTCCTTGCTGTTCTGCAGCCCTAGTCTATGCAAGACCAGAAAATGGCACCCTGCAAAACTAGAATGGTCCCAGCAAGCAAAATTGCGTTGAAAAGACGTCTACGATACGTACTTTCCAGACATTGAAGTTAGGTTCATTTAGGTCTGAATGAAAGGTGAAATAACATATTTTCCGTACGTTTAAAATACATATTTTCCAGGACGTTGAAAAGGCATCTTTTCCGGACGTTGAAAATACATATTTTCCACACGTTGAAATCAGGTTAATTTAGATTCTAATAAAAGTTGAAAATACTTATTTTCCGGATGTTGATAGGTTCAGATTTCGGATCGGACCAAAAATCTATATCTGTGGGCGTTGAAATCAAGGCTGGTCTGGACCGCACCAAATCTGAACCAAACATAGACGTCTATGATTGGTTCATATTTGGACTGGACCGGACCAAAAACCAATGACTGTGAATGTGGAAATCAAGTCAGGTCTGGACTGCACCAAAAAAAGACGTCCAAATGGCATTGGCATCGGTCCGTGCTTACTGAGGTGTAGCCTACAGTATTACCTGAAATTGAATTTTATGAATGCCCATCCATGTGGTAGGCCCACCATTTGTAAAACAGGACATTGCATTGGCTTTATTAGTCCTGATTCCTGTGACTAATCAATTTGTCTGTTTAAGCTCTGAATATCAGCTACCCAACTTTATCAGGAGTTATTGTGAGCCTATTTGTAATGTGTTTACACAGAGGGAAATGCAGAACATTTTCCTTTTCGCTACGATCAGCTTGTCAAAAATTTATGGATACAAATTTGAAACCACTGATCATGACAATGGGGTGAAAATCCTAGACAACAGTTGTGATTGTTCATTCCATATTGTCCATTTTACTTTGACCTGTCCTGTTTTTAGGATATGTTGTTCGTTAACATGACAGTTAATGTTTTTGGTTTTTTTATTGGGCGCCATTTAGGTTGTTTGATCAGAGAAACCTGCATGATGTAAAAAGTGTCTTAGGTTAGGCTATTTCATCGAAGAAACCTGCATGATATAAAAAGTGTCCTTGTCATTAAATTGTCATACCTTTTATCTCCAGCCTGTAGGCTACAGAAAAGGTAACTTGCTCTTTCTACCATATCCTATATCTGCTACACAGGGCCACAACTTTCACTGGGGACAGGGGGGACATGCATTTTAGAAATTGCATTTTTGTCTCCCCCAGTTTTATCATTGGAATGTGATACAAAACGAGGCAATGGTGTGCTTTAGGACCATGCAGAAGCCTCCGAGTGGTCGGGTAGGCTGTTTGGAGTGTTTATCCAACTGGATTTTAAAAAATTAAAAATATAAAAATATGTCCCCCCCACTTCTAAAACCAAAGTTGCGCCCCTGCTGCTACATGATTTATGTTAGATTCTTTTTTTGACATTGTTGGAGCACCACAGAGATGCCTCTCTCCAACCGTGGAGAGCCTTGCTGGGAATGGACAAGCAAAATATTACTTTGACAAAGTGGGCACCGCTTATCACAGGGCGGCATCAATATTCACCTAAAAAGCCCACATGCCACTGGTTGAGAGAAATTGTCATTGTTTTGGGGTCGAATTATGTGAGGTTTTATGTGTTGAAGGTGCATCTTGGTCAGTGTAGCTCAGAAAATGCCATAGGCGGCCGCCTAATCGTGCCTAATGAGCGGGCCAGCCCTGCCTGTTTGTTTAGTTGTTGTTGATGTTTTGGCCCTTGGGGATATGGAAAAGGAATCCTCTGCCAGGAACCACTTTGTGAATAGGGGATTCACTGTGCAATCTAATTTGTGTGATACCACTACCGTGTTACTGTATGTACACACACACGCGCATGCACATCACATTAATAAAATCAAGGCCTGTATAATACACACAGCCAAAGTTCCTATGACGTGATTGCCAGGGAATGCGGTCTTACTGACGTAGTTGTACCACAGTGCTTTAGAGGATGATCTGAAAATGTAAGGCCAAAGTGTGGTTTGTTGTGCTGCCTTTGCGGACCCTGAGACCTCACCCACCCACACACGCAGGATGTTGAGAGCAATGCTTCCTCTTAAGTGGATGTGTGTCGACGAAGTGGTCCCCTCGAGTCTAGTTGCTGATCCATTACCGTTGTTGTGTTGGAGCCACAGGAAAGCTGTTGTACTCAGCACGACGCTGCCAGTCTGTGGGGATTCAGTAATAGTAATGATCTGAAACTTCTCCACACCCCTGGATCCCAAACTTATCGGAGCCATTATCGACTCAGTGGGTTTTGTCCAACATGTCTCTGGACCTACTCACTGCCACAGTCATACTCTGGACCTAGTTTTGTCCCATGGAATAAATGTTGTAGATCTTAATGTTTTTCCACAAAATCCTGGACTATCGGACCACCATTTTATTACGTTTGCAATCGCAACAAATAATCTGCTCAGACCCCAACCAAGGAGCATCAAAAGTCGTGCTATAAATTCTCAGACAACACAAAAATTCATTGATGCCCTTCCAGACTCCTTCTGCCTACCCAAGGACGTCAGAGGACAAAAATCAGTTAACCACTTAACTGAGGAACTCAATTTAACCTTGCGCAATACCCTAGATGCAGTTGCACCCTAAAAACGAAAAACATTTGTCATAAGAAACTAGCTCCCTGGTATACAGAAAATACCCGAGCTTTGAAGCAAGCTTCCAGGAAATTGGAACGGAAATGGCGCCACACCAAACTGGAAGTCTTCCGACTAGCTTGGAAAGACAGTACCGTGCAGTACCGAAGAGCCCTCACTGCTGCTCGATCATCCTACTTTTCCCAAATTAATCGAGGAAAATAAGAACAATCCAAAATTTCTTTTTGATACTGTTGCAAAGCTAACTAAAAAGCAGCATTCCCCAAGAGAGGATGGTTTTCACTTCAGCAGTGATAAATTCATGAACTTCTTTGAGGAAAAGATCATGACCATTAGAAAGCAAATTACGGACTCCTCTTTGAATCTGCGTATTCCTCCAGGGCTTAGCTGTCCTGGATCTGCACAGACTCTGCGAGGGCCTGGGATCGGGAGAGACACTTAAGTGTTTTAGTACTATATCTCTTGACACAATGATGAAAATAATCATGGCCTCTAAACCTTCAAGCTGCATACTGGATCCTATTCCTACTAAACTGCTGAAGGAGCTGCTTCCTGTGCTTGGCCCTCCTATGTTGAACATAATAAACAGCTCTCTATCCACCGGATGTGTACCAAACTCACTAAAAGTGGCAGTGATAAAGCCTCTCTTGAAAAAGCCAAACCTTGACCCGGAAAATATAAAAAACTATCGGCCTATATCGAATCTTCCATTCCTCTCAAAAATTTTAGAAAAAGCTGTTGCGCAGCAACTCACTGCCTTTCTGAAGACAAACAATGTATACGAAATGCTTCAGTCTGGTTTTAGACCCCATCATAGCACTGAGACTGCACTTGTGAAGGTGGTAAATGACCTTTTAATGGCGTCAGACCGAGGCTCTGCATCTGTCCTCGTGCTACTAGACCTTAGTGCTGCCTTTGACACCATCGATCACCACATTCTTTTGGAGAGACTGGAAACCCAAATTGGTCTACACGGACAAGTTCTGGCCTGGTTTAGATCCTACCTGTCGGAAAGATATCAGTTTGTCTCTGTGAATGGTCTGTCCTCCGACAAATCAACTGTACATTTCGGTGTTCCTCAAGGTTCCGTCTTAGGACCACTATTGTTTTCACTATATATTTTACCTCTTGGGGATGTTATTCGAAAACATAATGTTAACTTTCACTGCTATGCGGATGACACACAGCTGTACATTTCAATGAAGCATGGTGAAGCCCCAAAATTGCCTTCGCTAGAAGCCTGTGTTTCAGACATAAGGAAGTGGATGGCTGAAAACTTTTTACTTTTAAACTCGGACAAAACAGAGATGCTTGTTCTAGGTCCCAAGAAACAAAGAGATCTTCTGTTAAATCTGACAATTCATCTTGATGGTTGTAAAGTCGTCTCAAATAAAACTGTGAAGGACCTAGGCGTTACTCTTGACCCTGATCTCTCTTTTGACGAACATATCAAGACTGTTTCAAGGACAGCTTTTTTCCATCTACGTAACATTGCAAAAATCAGAAATTTTCTGTCCAAAAATGATGCAGAAAAATTTATCCATGCATTTGTTACTTCTAGATTAGACTACTGCAATGCTCTATTTTCCGGCTACCCGGATAAAGCACTAAATAAACTTCAGTTAGTGCTAAATACGGCTGCTAGAATCCTGACTAGAACCAAGAAATTTGATCATATTACTCCAGTGCTAGCTTCCCTACACTGGCTTCCTGTTAAGGCAAGGGCTGATTTCAAGGTTTTACTGTTAACCTATAAAGCGTTACATGGGCTTGCTCCTACCTATCTTTCCGAGTTGGTCCTGCCGTACATACCAATACGTACGCTACGGTCACAAGACGCAGGCCTCCTAATTGTCCCTAGAATTTCTAAGCAAACAGCGGGAGGCAGGGCTTTCTCCTATAGATCTCCATTTTTATGGAACAGTCTGCCTACCCATGTGAGAGACGCAGACTCGGTCTCAACCTTTAAGTCTTTACTGAAGACTTATCTCTTCAGTAGGTCATATGATTGAGTGTAGTCTGGCCCAGGAGTGTGAAGGTGAACGGAAAGGCTGGAGCAACGAACAGCCCTTGCTGTCTCTGCCGGGCCGGTTCCCCTCTCCACTGGGGTTCTCTGCCTCTAACCCTGTTGCAGGGGCTGAGTCACTGGCTTGCTGGTGCTCTTTCATGCCGTCCCTGGGAGGGGTGCGTCACTTGAGTGGGTTGAGTTACTGACGTGATCTTCCTGTCTGGGTTGGCGCCCCCCCTTTGGTTTGTGCTGTGGTGGAGACCTCTGTGGGCTATACTCGGCCTTGTCTCAGGATTGTAAGTTGGTGGTTGGGGATATCCCTCTAGTGGTGCGGGGGCTGTGCTTTGGCGGAGTGGGTGGGGTTATATCCTTCCTGTTTGGCCCTGTCCGGGGTTTCTTCGGATGGGGCCACAGTGTCTCCGGACCGCTCCTGTCTCAGCCTCCAGTATTTATGCTGCAGTAGTTTATGTGTCGGGGGGCTGGGGTTAGTTGGTTATACCTGGAGTACTTCTCCTGTCTTATCCAGTGTCCTGTGTGAATTTAAGTATGCTCTCTCTAATTCTCTCGTTCTCTCTTTCTCTCTGAGAACCTGAGCCCTAGGACCATACGTCAGGACTACCGGGCATGATGACACCTTGCTGTCCCCAGTCCGCCTGGCCTTGCTGCTATTCCAGTTTCAACTGTTCTGCCTGCGGCTACGAAACCCCTACCTGTCCCAGACCTGCTGTTTTCAACTCTAAATGATCGGCTATGAAAAAGCCAACTGAGAGACCTGAGCCCTAGGACCATACGTCGGGACTACCGGCCGTGGTGACTCCTTGCTGTCCCCAGTCCGCCTGGCCTTGCTGCTATTCCAGTTTAAACTGTTCTGCCTGCGGTTATGGAACCCCTACCTGTCCCAGACCTGCTGTTTTAAACTCTAATGATCGGCTATGAAAAGCCAACTGAGATTTATTCCTGATTATTATTTGACCATGCTTGTCACTTATGAACATTTTTGAACATCTTGGCATGGTTCTGTTATAATCTCCACCCGGCACAGCCAGAAGAGGACTGGCCACCCCTCATAGCCTGGTTCCTCTCTAGGTTTCTTCCTAGGTTTTGCCTTTCTAGGGAGTTTTTCCTAGCCACCGTGCTTCTACACCTGCATTATTAGCTGTTTGGGGTTTTAGGCTGGGTTTCTGTACAGCACTTCGAGATATTAGCTGATGTAAGAAGGGCTATATAAAATAAAATTGATTGATTGATTATCAATGGGACCCATCTCAAGCTTTTTTGTTGTTGTGACCCACTGAATACAGAAAAGCTAGGGCCCGATTTTAAGGAACAACACAAAAGGGGTCAGATGCGGCCAACCATCTTTGCTCATACTGCATGCACATCAAAAGCATTATTACGCGCCACATACACAACACAGTTTATGTTTTGGCCTCATGGTGGAACGTTATTAATATTTTCTGTGCTTAAATCGGGAGGTGCCGGAACAAAAAGTGAGCGTAAGAGGGGGTTGACCTAGGGAGCTCTGAGGTACCGGAACGCATGAGAAAAAAAATCACCTCTATAATAAAGCGAAGCATGCATATCGTCGCATTTGCGTAGTGGCATAGAGCAGTAGAGTAGAGGCACTTACAGAAGTTGCACACACCGGGGGGAAATGTAGTAGCCTAGGATCGGGTTAAATGTCATTTTATAAACGCATTTCATACAATTCTACGTCATTTTACATGACTGGAGGCTTTGGCAGAATATTTTTTAATACCGCACAAATGATCGAAATGACAGGCTACTTTGACACTGACGAACTGACAATCTGAGATCAATAAAAATGACCTTGTTTTTAATCCATCAATAGCCTAGGCCTAGGTGTGTGGAGACATATTGGCTACAACATGAGGAGGAAACTATAGTCCTTAAAATGCTTTCCAGTTTCACTGACTCACCCAATGATGAGCAGCTCACTCGCTGGTGATGGCGGATGCGCTCGTGCCAAAAGCCTATCTTGCTCATGTTTTACTTTGTAAAACAATATTTGGAAGTTGATCAAATATTTTGGTAGCCTACAGCAGGCTCATGTCTACCAGAGCAGTGAAAGGGAGAGAGATCATATAAAGTGATTCTTATTCTAGTTCTGCGAGAGACACAGGCGCGCTTCTCACACAGCCACCGCCACGGGTTGGTCTCACACATACCGTAGGTTACAATGTTGCGCAAACCATAAGCCCGGGCCGGCCCAACCCGATTCAACTCTTATAATATCAGGCCCGGGCTGAAAATCTACTTTTTCACATTATGTGTTTTTA